>NC_081184.1:78507325-78587144 GCF_029867415.1 Vicia villosa | reverse complement strand
AAATCTTGTAGTATTTCTTTAATACGCTACTTTTCTATTTTTCTTAATGGATTTGTTTTATTTTAATTCAATGTTTTTTATACTTAATTTACATTGGATTCGGGACATTTTATATCATAGGCTACCTCTTTCTTTTTTAACAGTAAATATAAAAGGAGGTTAACTACTTGAGGATAATTGAAGAGGTGTCTTAAACCATTTTACTTTATTTTTAATTAATTTATTGAAAGGGTAAATTTAAGGGTATACAAAATAGAACATTAATTAACTAAGGACTTGTACATATAATTAATTACTATTAAAATTTGAAATCAATATTATACAGAGATAGTGGGCAACAAGCTACACTGTTATTTTTTTATCACAGCATCGATCCCCTTTTTTAATTTAATTAATATTATTATATTTTTTCTTTAAAAATATATTATGACCTGTGTCAAAGCTCAAATTTTAACTAGGCATTACATGCATTACATATTGCCTGAGAGTGGAACCACGGATCGTGGAGGATGCGACAAATATTTTTTTACAAGAATATATACTAGCAAGATTAATGCTCACAATGCTACAATGCCGAGTATAAATAACAAATTTATCTTGATCCATGGGCCTTGAACACCTTCAGAGGGATTGAATTGTTGCTCCTTCATTTCCTACAAAACAATAAATAAAAGTAAGTTTTTTATTAATAAGAATTAATTTTGTATTAAATGACGTGGCAAATTGTTATGAATGAATGGGATGAAGAAGAGCAAAATGATGGGGATGGCTTTAGTGAGGAAGAAGAAACAGCTGCACTGCAGCCCTAAAACGAGGCCTAGGAGAAATATTCTTAGCATTTCTTAGTTTCTCTTTCTCCACCTTCTTCACTTTCGGCACGACATAGTCCTTAAGATACTTGGGCTTATTGCAATTCCTCTTGGGCCTCGTTTTAGGGGCTGCAACTGCTTCGTCTTCCTCACTAAAGTCATCCCACCATCTTGCTCTTCTTCATCCCAGTGATTCGTAACACAAATCACCTAAGAGACAAAACAAAAGCAGAACAAGATGAAGAAGAATTACCTGAAGAGAAGAATGATCCTTACAACTGTTATATTTCAAGGAGTGAGAGAAGCACAGATTTAAGGTCATATATAGTGTGATGAAATGCCGAAGTGGAAAGAAAAGCAAAGAAGAAGAAAGAAAGAAGAGATAAATAATGTTCATTTAAAAAAAACAGAAAACATAACAAGGAAGAAAGAAAGAAGAAAAGGAAAGACAAAGCGTAGAAGAAAGGGGATGAAGCAAACATGCCATGTTATTGATATAGGTTAATTTTCAATCCTCTTCCTCAATTGATAACAATTTACACATTATTTGATGTAATTTAATGTGTTGGGTCTTGATATAACTAGAAACTGTTAGCTTCTATGATTGAGCTGCAAAAGTTGAAACCACTAGCACAACAAAATATAAGTGAATAATCTATAAAATTTTATAGCGATTAGTGATCCTTATGGAGCTAGTGTGCCACTAAAGCATATCTCAGCATAACACACCCTTGTGCGCACGCTTGCACGCGCGCACACACACAATATATAATTTGATTTCTCTCTCTTCTAATTAATTGCATTTATTTTGTACTATAGGAAAAATAGTGTGATGAATTCTATTGTAGTTCTTTTTAATACTACGGAAGAAACATATTTTTGGGGAAAAAAAGAAAATACATGAAATTTAATGCAGCCTTTATAATTGAAAAAGATCCTACATAATTTGCTAGTATAAATAGATAACATTTCTAAATATTTCGGGTATGTTAGTTGGAGAGAAGAAGTTAAATATTTTTTATAATTAAAATATAACAATGAACAATGAATACTATAGTACATAATTGAGCCGTAGATAATATAACTGAGTATTTATTCAATAGTACATAATTGAGCCGTAGATATTAGATAATATATTTGAGCAGTTATTCGATAGTACATAATTGAGCCGTAGATATCCCGGGAGAACACGAGTAGTATAACTGAACACTAGATAGCTCAACTCATCTCCATCTCCTTACGGGTGGTGGGTTGAGTTTTTTTCGGTAGTAAGCGAGGTAAAACAATCCTTGATATTCTCTTTAAAACAGAAGTAAAAAGGGACGAAAAGTAGGATCACAATGACCAAGGCTATTAGCATAACCTTTAGGTTAAAGGAATTAATTGGACTTTCCATATTTTCGGAAAGAAAAAAAAGGGGAAAGAGAGAAATATTTCAAATTTAAGTTTGATTAGTAAATCTGATTTAGGGATTATATTAATATATATAGCTAAATAAATTACTATGTTACTGAGATAGATTAAATTAGAAGAAAAGAGAAGAATAAATTAAAAATAGGAAAGAGAGAAAGAAAGAGTTTATATTTAGGAAAAAAACATAAAGGCTAATTTAAATGGAGAAATCTGATTTGTTCAGAAAGGTTTATTTTCAATTCTGATTTTGTTTACTTTGTTTACTTTACTACTGATGTTGATGTTTATGTTTGCTTTGAAAATTTTGTGGATTAATGGTTGTTTTATGGTTGCTGTAATTGTAGATGAATGTGAAGCTAAGTAAGAAAAGCAAGTATCAGTTGTCAGATGGAGAAGTTGATCGAAATCCATGCTTCCTTCCTTTGGTTACTATCTCATAAAGGAAAAAAAGTCTTGATCGTATGAGTCCCATTTCTAAAAAATTTCCATCCAAAATTGAGAAGAAAACAAGCAAATATGTAATATACATCTTGATGATAAAATGACGTATAAATCCTTACTACTAAATCTTGTAGTATTTCTTTAATACGCTACTTTTCTATTTTTCTTAATGGATTTGTTTTATTTTAATTCAATGTTTTTTATACTTAATTTACATTGGATTCGGGACATTTTATATCATAGGCTACCTCTTTCTTTTTTAACAGTAAATATAAAAGGAGGTTAACTACTTGAGGATAATTGAAGAGGTGTCTTAAACCATTTTACTTTATTTTTAATTAATTTATTGAAAGGGTAAATTTAAGGGTATACAAAATAGAACATTAATTAACTAAGGACTTGTACATATAATTAATTACTATTAAAATTTGAAATCAATATTATACAGAGATAGTGGGCAACAAGCTACACTGTTATTTTTTTATCACAGCATCGATCCCCTTTTTTAATTTAATTAATATTATTATATTTTTTCTTTAAAAATATATTATGACCTGTGTCAAAGCTCAAATTTTAACTAGGCATTACATGCATTACATATTGCCTGAGAGTGGAACCACGGATCGTGGAGGATGCGACAAATATTTTTTTACAAGAATATATACTAGCAAGATTAATGCTCACAATGCTACAATGCCGAGTATAAATAACAAATTTATCTTGATCCATGGGCCTTGAACACCTTCAGAGGGATTGAATTGTTGCTCCTTCATTTCCTACAAAACAATAAATAAAAGTAAGTTTTTTATTAATAAGAATTAATTTTGTATTAAATGACGTGGCAAATTGTTATGAATGAATGGGATGAAGAAGAGCAAAATGATGGGGATGGCTTTAGTGAGGAAGAAGAAACAGCTGCACTGCAGCCCTAAAACGAGGCCTAGGAGAAATATTCTTAGCATTTCTTAGTTTCTCTTTCTCCACCTTCTTCACTTTCGGCACGACATAGTCCTTAAGATACTTGGGCTTATTGCAATTCCTCTTGGGCCTCGTTTTAGGGGCTGCAACTGCTTCGTCTTCCTCACTAAAGTCATCCCACCATCTTGCTCTTCTTCATCCCAGTGATTCGTAACACAAATCACCTAAGAGACAAAACAAAAGCAGAACAAGATGAAGAAGAATTACCTGAAGAGAAGAATGATCCTTACAACTGTTATATTTCAAGGAGTGAGAGAAGCACAGATTTAAGGTCATATATAGTGTGATGAAATGCCGAAGTGGAAAGAAAAGCAAAGAAGAAGAAAGAAAGAAGAGATAAATAATGTTCATTTAAAAAAAACAGAAAACATAACAAGGAAGAAAGAAAGAAGAAAAGGAAAGACAAAGCGTAGAAGAAAGGGGATGAAGCAAACATGCCATGTTATTGATATAGGTTAATTTTCAATCCTCTTCCTCAATTGATAACAATTTACACATTATTTGATGTAATTTAATGTGTTGGGTCTTGATATAACTAGAAACTGTTAGCTTCTATGATTGAGCTGCAAAAGTTGAAACCACTAGCACAACAAAATATAAGTGAATAATCTATAAAATTTTATAGCGATTAGTGATCCTTATGGAGCTAGTGTGCCACTAAAGCATATCTCAGCATAACACACCCTTGTGCGCACGCTTGCACGCGCGCACACACACAATATATAATTTGATTTCTCTCTCTTCTAATTAATTGCATTTATTTTGTACTATAGGAAAAATAGTGTGATGAATTCTATTGTAGTTCTTTTTAATACTACGGAAGAAACATATTTTTGGGGAAAAAAAGAAAATACATGAAATTTAATGCAGCCTTTATAATTGAAAAAGATCCTACATAATTTGCTAGTATAAATAGATAACATTTCTAAATATTTCGGGTATGTTAGTTGGAGAGAAGAAGTTAAATATTTTTTATAATTAAAATATAACAATGAACAATGAATACTATAGTACATAATTGAGCCGTAGATAATATAACTGAGTATTTATTCAATAGTACATAATTGAGCCGTAGATATTAGATAATATATTTGAGCAGTTATTCGATAGTACATAATTGAGCCGTAGATATCCCGGGAGAACACGAGTAGTATAACTGAACACTAGATAGCTCAACTCATCTCCATCTCCTTACGGGTGGTGGGTTGAGTTTTTTTCGGTAGTAAGCGAGGTAAAACAATCCTTGATATTCTCTTTAAAACAGAAGTAAAAAGGGACGAAAAGTAGGATCACAATGACCAAGGCTATTAGCATAACCTTTAGGTTAAAGGAATTAATTGGACTTTCCATATTTTCGGAAAGAAAAAAAAGGGGAAAGAGAGAAATATTTCAAATTTAAGTTTGATTAGTAAATCTGATTTAGGGATTATATTAATATATATAGCTAAATAAATTACTATGTTACTGAGATAGATTAAATTAGAAGAAAAGAGAAGAATAAATTAAAAATAGGAAAGAGAGAAAGAAAGAGTTTATATTTAGGAAAAAAACATAAAGGCTAATTTAAATGGAGAAATCTGATTTGTTCAGAAAGGTTTATTTTCAATTCTGATTTTGTTTACTTTGTTTACTTTACTACTGATGTTGATGTTTATGTTTGCTTTGAAAATTTTGTGGATTAATGGTTGTTTTATGGTTGCTGTAATTGTAGATGAATGTGAAGCTAAGTAAGAAAAGCAAGTATCAGTTGTCAGATGGAGAAGTTGATCGAAATCCATGCTTCCTTCCTTTGGTTACTATCTCATAAAGGAAAAAAAGTCTTGATCGTATGAGTCCCATTTCTAAAAAATTTCCATCCAAAATTGAGAAGAAAACAAGCAAATATGTAATATACATCTTGATGATAAAATGACGTATAAATCCTTACTACTAAATCTTGTAGTATTTCTTTAATACGCTACTTTTCTATTTTTCTTAATGGATTTGTTTTATTTTAATTCAATGTTTTTTATACTTAATTTACATTGGATTCGGGACATTTTATATCATAGGCTACCTCTTTCTTTTTTAACAGTAAATATAAAAGGAGGTTAACTACTTGAGGATAATTGAAGAGGTGTCTTAAACCATTTTACTTTATTTTTAATTAATTTATTGAAAGGGTAAATTTAAGGGTATACAAAATAGAACATTAATTAACTAAGGACTTGTACATATAATTAATTACTATTAAAATTTGAAATCAATATTATACAGAGATAGTGGGCAACAAGCTACACTGTTATTTTTTTATCACAGCATCGATCCCCTTTTTTAATTTAATTAATATTATTATATTTTTTCTTTAAAAATATATTATGACCTGTGTCAAAGCTCAAATTTTAACTAGGCATTACATGCATTACATATTGCCTGAGAGTGGAACCACGGATCGTGGAGGATGCGACAAATATTTTTTTACAAGAATATATACTAGCAAGATTAATGCTCACAATGCTACAATGCCGAGTATAAATAACAAATTTATCTTGATCCATGGGCCTTGAACACCTTCAGAGGGATTGAATTGTTGCTCCTTCATTTCCTACAAAACAATAAATAAAAGTAAGTTTTTTATTAATAAGAATTAATTTTGTATTAAATGACGTGGCAAATTGTTATGAATGAATGGGATGAAGAAGAGCAAAATGATGGGGATGGCTTTAGTGAGGAAGAAGAAACAGCTGCACTGCAGCCCTAAAACGAGGCCTAGGAGAAATATTCTTAGCATTTCTTAGTTTCTCTTTCTCCACCTTCTTCACTTTCGGCACGACATAGTCCTTAAGATACTTGGGCTTATTGCAATTCCTCTTGGGCCTCGTTTTAGGGGCTGCAACTGCTTCGTCTTCCTCACTAAAGTCATCCCACCATCTTGCTCTTCTTCATCCCAGTGATTCGTAACACAAATCACCTAAGAGACAAAACAAAAGCAGAACAAGATGAAGAAGAATTACCTGAAGAGAAGAATGATCCTTACAACTGTTATATTTCAAGGAGTGAGAGAAGCACAGATTTAAGGTCATATATAGTGTGATGAAATGCCGAAGTGGAAAGAAAAGCAAAGAAGAAGAAAGAAAGAAGAGATAAATAATGTTCATTTAAAAAAAACAGAAAACATAACAAGGAAGAAAGAAAGAAGAAAAGGAAAGACAAAGCGTAGAAGAAAGGGGATGAAGCAAACATGCCATGTTATTGATATAGGTTAATTTTCAATCCTCTTCCTCAATTGATAACAATTTACACATTATTTGATGTAATTTAATGTGTTGGGTCTTGATATAACTAGAAACTGTTAGCTTCTATGATTGAGCTGCAAAAGTTGAAACCACTAGCACAACAAAATATAAGTGAATAATCTATAAAATTTTATAGCGATTAGTGATCCTTATGGAGCTAGTGTGCCACTAAAGCATATCTCAGCATAACACACCCTTGTGCGCACGCTTGCACGCGCGCACACACACAATATATAATTTGATTTCTCTCTCTTCTAATTAATTGCATTTATTTTGTACTATAGGAAAAATAGTGTGATGAATTCTATTGTAGTTCTTTTTAATACTACGGAAGAAACATATTTTTGGGGAAAAAAAGAAAATACATGAAATTTAATGCAGCCTTTATAATTGAAAAAGATCCTACATAATTTGCTAGTATAAATAGATAACATTTCTAAATATTTCGGGTATGTTAGTTGGAGAGAAGAAGTTAAATATTTTTTATAATTAAAATATAACAATGAACAATGAATACTATAGTACATAATTGAGCCGTAGATAATATAACTGAGTATTTATTCAATAGTACATAATTGAGCCGTAGATATTAGATAATATATTTGAGCAGTTATTCGATAGTACATAATTGAGCCGTAGATATCCCGGGAGAACACGAGTAGTATAACTGAACACTAGATAGCTCAACTCATCTCCATCTCCTTACGGGTGGTGGGTTGAGTTTTTTTCGGTAGTAAGCGAGGTAAAACAATCCTTGATATTCTCTTTAAAACAGAAGTAAAAAGGGACGAAAAGTAGGATCACAATGACCAAGGCTATTAGCATAACCTTTAGGTTAAAGGAATTAATTGGACTTTCCATATTTTCGGAAAGAAAAAAAAGGGGAAAGAGAGAAATATTTCAAATTTAAGTTTGATTAGTAAATCTGATTTAGGGATTATATTAATATATATAGCTAAATAAATTACTATGTTACTGAGATAGATTAAATGAGAAGAAAAGAGAAGAATAAATTAAAAATAGGAAAGAGAGAAAGAAAGAGTTTATATTTAGGAAAAAAACATAAAGGCTAATTTAAATGGAGAAATCTGATTTGTTCAGAAAGGTTTATTTTCAATTCTGATTTTGTTTACTTTGTTTACTTTACTACTGATGTTGATGTTTATGTTTGCTTTGAAAATTTTGTGGATTAATGGTTGTTTTATGGTTGCTGTAATTGTAGATGAATGTGAAGCTAAGTAAGAAAAGCAAGTATCAGTTGTCAGATGGAGAAGTTGATCGAAATCCATGCTTCCTTCCTTTGGTTACTATCTCATAAAGGAAAAAAAGTCTTGATCGTATGAGTCCCATTTCTAAAAAATTTCCATCCAAAATTGAGAAGAAAACAAGCAAATATGTAATATACATCTTGATGATAAAATGACGTATAAATCCTTACTACTAAATCTTGTAGTATTTCTTTAATACGCTACTTTTCTATTTTTCTTAATGGATTTGTTTTATTTTAATTCAATGTTTTTTATACTTAATTTACATTGGATTCGGGACATTTTATATCATAGGCTACCTCTTTCTTTTTTAACAGTAAATATAAAAGGAGGTTAACTACTTGAGGATAATTGAAGAGGTGTCTTAAACCATTTTACTTTATTTTTAATTAATTTATTGAAAGGGTAAATTTAAGGGTATACAAAATAGAACATTAATTAACTAAGGACTTGTACATATAATTAATTACTATTAAAATTTGAAATCAATATTATACAGAGATAGTGGGCAACAAGCTACACTGTTATTTTTTTATCACAGCATCGATCCCCTTTTTTAATTTAATTAATATTATTATATTTTTTCTTTAAAAATATATTATGACCTGTGTCAAAGCTCAAATTTTAACTAGGCATTACATGCATTACATATTGCCTGAGAGTGGAACCACGGATCGTGGAGGATGCGACAAATATTTTTTTACAAGAATATATACTAGCAAGATTAATGCTCACAATGCTACAATGCCGAGTATAAATAACAAATTTATCTTGATCCATGGGCCTTGAACACCTTCAGAGGGATTGAATTGATGCTCCTTCATTTCCTACAAAACAATAAATAAAAGTAAGTTTTTTATTAATAAGAATTAATTTTGTATTAAATGACGTGGCAAATTGTTATGAATGAATGGGATGAAGAAGAGCAAAATGATGGGGATGGCTTTAGTGAGGAAGAAGAAACAGCTGCACTGCAGCCCTAAAACGAGGCCTAGGAGAAATATTCTTAGCATTTCTTAGTTTCTCTTTCTCCACCTTCTTCACTTTCGGCACGACATAGTCCTTAAGATACTTGGGCTTATTGCAATTCCTCTTGGGCCTCGTTTTAGGGGCTGCAACTGCTTCGTCTTCCTCACTAAAGTCATCCCACCATCTTGCTCTTCTTCATCCCAGTGATTCGTAACACAAATCACCTAAGAGACAAAACAAAAGCAGAACAGGATGAAGAAGAATTACCTGAAGAGAAGAATGATCCTTACAACTGTTATATTTCAAGGAGTGAGAGAAGCACAGATTTAAGGTCATATATAGTGTGATGAAATGCCGAAGTGGAAAGAAGAGCAAATAAGAAGAAAGAAAGGAGAGATAAATAATGTTCATTTAAAAAAAACAGAAAACATAACAAGGAAGAAAGAAAGAAGAAAAGGAAAGACAAAGCGTAGAAGAAAGGGGATGAAGCAAACATGCCATGTTATTGATATAGGTTAATTTTCAATCCTCTTCCTCAATTGATAACAATTTACACATTATTTGATGTAATTTAATGTGTTGGGTCTTGATATAACTAGAAACTGTTAGCTTCTATGATTGAGCTGCAAAAGTTGAAACCACTAGCACAACAAAATATAAGTGAATAATCTATAAAATTTTATAGCGATTAGTGATCCTTATGGAGCTAGTGTGCCACTAAAGCATATCTCAGCATAACACACCCTTGTGCGCACGCTTGCACGCGCGCACACACACAATATATAATTTGATTTCTCTCTCTTCTAATTAATTGCATTTATTTTGTACTATAGGAAAAATAGTGTGATGAATTCTATTGTAGTTCTTTTTAATACTACGGAAGAAACATATTTTTGGGGAAAAAAAGAAAATACATGAAATTTAATGCAGCCTTTATAATTGAAAAAGATCCTACATAATTTGCTAGTATAAATAGATAACATTTCTAAATATTTAGGGTATGTTAGTTGGAGAGAAGAAGTTAAATATTTTTTATAATTAAAATATAACAATGAACAATGAATACTATAGTACATAATTGAGCCGTAGATAATATAACTGAGTATTTATTCAATAGTACATAATTGAGCCGTAGATATTAGATAATATATTTGAGCAGTTATTCGATAGTACATAATTGAGCCGTAGATATCCCGGGAGAACACGAGTAGTATAACTGAACACTAGATAGCTCAACTCATCTCCATCTCCTTACGGGTGGTGGGTTGAGTTTTTTTCGGTAGTAAGCGAGGTAAAACAATCCTTGATATTCTCTTTAAAACAGAAGTAAAAAGGGACGAAAAGTAGGATCATAATGACCAAGGCTATTAGCATAACCTTTAGGTTAAAGGAATTAATTGGACTTTCCATATTTTCGGAAAGAAAAAAAAGGGGAAAGAGAGAAATATTTCAAATTAAAGTTTGATTAGTAAATCTGATTTAGGGATTATATTAATATATATAGCTAAATAAATTACTATGTTACTGAGATAGATTAAATGAGAAGAAAAGAGAAGAATAAATTAAAAATAGGAAAGAGAGAAAGAAAGAGTTTATATTTAGGTAAAAACATAAAGGCTAATTTAAATGGAGAAATCTGATTTGTTCAGAAAGGTTTATTTTCAATTCTGATTTTGTTTACTTTGTTTACTTTACTACTGATGTTGATGTTTATGTTTGCTTTGAAAATTTTGTGGATTAATGGTTGTTTTATGGTTGCTGTAATTGTAGATGAATGTGAAGCTAAGTAAGAAAAGCAAGTATCAGTTGTCAGATGGAGAAGTTGATCGAAATCCATGCTTCCTTCCTTTGGTTACTATCTCATAAAGGAAAAAAAGTCTTGATCGTATGAGTCCCATTTCTAAAAAATTTCCATCCAAAATTGAGAAGAAAACAAGCAAATATGTAATATACATCTTGATGATAAAATGACGTATAAATCCTTACTACTAAATCTTGTAGTATTTCTTTAATACGCTACTTTTCTATTTTTCTTAATGGATTTGTTTTATTTTAATTCAATGTTTTTTATACTTAATTTACATTGGATTCGGGACATTTTATATCATAGGCTACCTCTTTCTTTTTTAACAGTAAATATAAAAGGAGGTTAACTACTTGAGGATAATTGAAGAGGTGTCTTAAACCATTTTACTTTATTTTTAATTAATTTATTGAAAGGGTAAATTTAAGGGTATACAAAATAGAACATTAATTAACTAAGGACTTGTACATATAATTAATTACTATTAAAATTTGAAATCAATATTATACAGAGATAGTGGGCAACAAGCTACACTGTTATTTTTTTATCACAGCATCGATCCCCTTTTTTAATTTAATTAATATTATTATATTTTTTCTTTAAAAATATATTATGACCTGTGTCAAAGCTCAAATTTTAACTAGGCATTACATGCATTACATATTGCCTGAGAGTGGAACCACGGATCGTGGAGGATGCGACAAATATTTTTTTACAAGAATATATACTAGCAAGATTAATGCTCACAATGCTACAATGCCGAGTATAAATAACAAATTTATCTTGATCCATGGGCCTTGAACACCTTCAGAGGGATTGAATTGATGCTCCTTCATTTCCTACAAAATAATAAATAAAAGTAAGTTTTTTATTAATAAGAATTAATTTTGTATTAAATGACGTGGCAAATTGTTATGAATGAATGGGATGAAGAAGAGCAAAATGATGGGGATGGCTTTAGTGAGGAAGAAGAAACAGCTGCACTGCAGCCCTAAAACGAGGCCTAGGAGAAATATTCTTAGCATTTCTTAGTTTCTCTTTCTCCACCTTCTTCACTTTCGGCACGACATAGTCCTTAAGATACTTGGGCTTATTGCAATTCCTCTTGGGCCTCGTTTTAGGGGCTGCAACTGCTTCGTCTTCCTCACTAAAGTCATCCCACCATCTTGCTCTTCTTCATCCCAGTGATTCGTAACACAAATCACCTAAGAGACAAAACAAAAGCAGAACAAGATGAAGAAGAATTACCTGAAGAGAAGAATGATCCTTACAACTGTTATATTTCAAGGAGTGAGAGAAGCACAGATTTAAGGTCATATATAGTGTGATGAAATGCCGAAGTGGAAAGAAGAGCAAAGAAGAAGAAAGAAAGAAGAGATAAATAATGTTCATTTAAAAAAAACAGAAAACATAACAAGGAAGAAAGAAAGAAGAAAAGGAAAGACAAAGCGTAGAAGAAAGGGGATGAAGCAAACATGCCATGTTATTGATATAGGTTAATTTTCAATCCTCTTCCTCAATTGATAACAATTTACACATTATTTGATGTAATTTAATGTGTTGGGTCTTGATATAACTAGAAACTGTTAGCTTCTATGATTGAGCTGCAAAAGTTGAAACCACTAGCACAATAAAATATAAGTGAATAATCTATAAAATTTTATAGCGATTAGTGATCCTTATGGAGCTAGTGTGCCACTAAAGCATATCTCAGCATAACACACCCTTGTGCGCACGCTTGCACGCGCGCACACACACAATATATAATTTGATTTCTCTCTCTTCTAATTAATTGCATTTATTTTGTACTATAGGAAAAATAGTGTGATGTATTCTATTGTAGTTCTTTTTAATACTACGGAAGAAACATATTTTTGGGCAAAAAAAGAAAATACATGAAATTTAATGCAGCCTTTACAATTGAAAAAGATCCTACACAATTTGCTAGTATAAATAGATAACATTTCTAAATATTTGGGGTCTGTTAGTTGGAGAGAAGAAGTTAAATATTTTTTATAATTAAAATATAACAATGAACAATGAATACTATAGTACATAATTGAGCCGTAGATAATATAACTGAGTATTTATTCAATAGTACATAATTGAGCCGTAGATATTAGATAATATAACTGAGCAGTTATTCGATAGTACATAATTGAGCCGTAGATATCCCGGGAGAACACGAGTAGTATAACTGAACACTAGATAGCTCAACTCATCTCCATCTCCTTACGGGTGGTGGGTTGAGTTTTTTTCGGTAGTAAGCGAGGTAAAACAATCCTTGATATTCTCTTTAAAACAGAAGTAAAAAGGGACGAAAAGTAGGATCACAATGACCAAGGCTATTAGCATAACCTTTAGGTTAAAGGAATTAATTGGACTTTCCATATTTTCGGAAAGAAAAAAAAGGGGAATGAGAGAAATATTTCAAATTTAAGTTTGATTAGTAAATCTGATTTTGGGATTATGTTAATATATATAGCTAAATAAATTACTATGTTACTGAGATAGATTAAATGAGAAGAAAAGAGAAGAATAAATTAAAAATAGGAAAGAGAGAAAGAAAGAGTTTATATTTAGGAAAAAAACATAAAGGCTAATTTAAATGGAGAAATCTGATTTGTTCAGAAAGGTTTATTTTCAATTCTGATTTTGTTTACTTTGTTTACTTTACTACTGATGTTGATGTTTATGTTTGCTTTGAAAATTTTGTGGATTAATGGTTGTTTTATGGTTGCTATAATTGTAGATGAATGTGAAGCTAAGTAAGAAAAGCAAGTATCAGTTGTCAGATGGAGAAGTTGATCGAAATCCATGCTTCCTTCCTTTGGTTACTATCTCATAAAGGAAAAAAAGTCTTGATCGTATGAGTCCCATTTCTAAAAAATTTCCATCCAAAATTGAGAAGAAAACAAGCAAATATGTAATATACATCTTGATGATAAAATGACGTATAAATCCTTACTACTAAATCTTGTAGTATTTCTTTAATACGCTACTTTTCTATTTTTCTTAATGGATTTGTTTTATTTTAATTCAATGTTTTTTATACTTAATTTACATTGGATTCGGGACATTTTATATCACATGCTACCTCTTTCTTTTTTAACAGTAAATATAAAAGGAGGTTAACTACTTGAGGATAATTGAAGAGGTGTCTTAAACCATTTTACTTTATTTTTAATTAATTTATTGAAAGGGTAAATTTATGGGTATACAAAATAGAACATTAATTAACTAAGGACTTGTACATATAATTAATTACTATTAAAATTTGAAATCAATATTATACAGAGATAGTGGGCAACAAACTACACTGTTATTTTTTTTATCACAGCATCGATCCCCTTTTTTAATTTAATTAATATTATTATATTTTTTCTTTAAAAATATATTATGACCTGTGTCAAAGCTCAAATTTTAACTAGGCATTACATGCATTAAATATTGTCTGAGAGTGGAACCACGGATCGTGGAGGATGCGACAAATATTTTTTTACAAGAATATATACTAGCAAGATTAATGCTCACAATGCTACAATGCCGAGTATAAATAACAAATTTATCTTGATCCATGGGCCTTGAACACCTTCAGAGGGATTGAATTGATGCTCCTTCATTTCCTACAAAACAATAAATAAAAGTAAGTTTTTTATTAATAAGAATTATTTTTGTATTAAATGACGTGGCAAATTGTTATGAATGAATGGGATGAAGAAGAGCAAAATGATGGGGATGGCTTTAGTGAGAAAGAAGAAACAGCTGCACTGCAGCCCTAAAACGAGTCCCAGGAGAAATATTCTTAGCATTTCTTAGTTTCTCTTTCTCCGCCTTCTTCACTTTTGGCACGACATAGTCCTTGAGATACTTGGGCTTATTGCAATTCCTCTTGGCCCTCGTTTTAGGGGATGCAGCTGCTTCTTCTTCCTCACTAAAGTCATCCCATCATCTTGCTCTTCTTCTTCCCAATGATTCGTAACACAAATCACCTGAGAGACAAAACAAAAGCAGAAACAAGATGAAGAAGAATTACTTGAAGAGAAGAATGATCCTTACAACTGTTATATTTCAAGGAGTGAGAGAAGCACAGATTTAAGGTCATATATAGTGTGATGAAATGCCGAAGTGGAAAGAAGAGCAAAGAAGAAGAAAGAAAGAAGAGATAAATAATGTTCATTTAAAAAAAACAGAAAACATAACAAGGAAGAAAGAAAGAAGAAAAGGAAAGACAAAGCGTAGAAGAAAGGGGATGTAGCAAACATGCCATGTTATTGATATAGGTTAATTTTCAATCCTCTTCCTCAATTGATAACAATTTACACATTATTTGATGTAATTTAATGTGTTGGGTCTTGATATAACTAGAAACTGTTAGCTTCAATGATTGAGCTGCAAAAGTTGAAACAACTAGCACAACAAAATATAAGTGAATAATCTATAAAATTTTATAGCGATCAGTGATCCTTATGGAGCTAGTGTGCCACTAAAGCATATCTCAGCATAACACACCCTTGTGCGCACGCTTGCACGCGCGCACACACACAATATATAATTTGATTTCTCTCTCTTCTAATTAATTGCATTTATTTTGTACTATAGGAAAAATAGTGTGATGGATTCTATTGTAGTTCTTTTTAATACTACGGAAGAAACATATTTTGGGGGAAAAAAAGAAAATACATGAAATTTAATGCAGCCTTTATAATTGAAAAAGATCCTACACAATTTGCTAGTATAAATAGATAACATTTCTAAATATTTAGGGTATGTCAGTTGGAGAGAAGAAGTTAAATATTTTTTATAATTAAAATATTACAATGAACAATGAATACTATAGTACATAATTGAGTCGTAGATAATATAACTGAGTATTTATTCAATAGTACATAATTGAGCCGTAGATATTAGATAATATAACTGAGCAGTTATTCGATAGTACATAATTGAGCCGTAGATATCCCGGGAGAACACGAGTAGTATAACTGAACACTAGATAGCTCAACTCATCTCCACCTCCCTACGGGTGGTGGGTTGAGTTTTTTTCGGTAGTAAGCGAGGTTAAACAATCCTTGATATTCTCTTTAAAACAAAAGTAAAAAGGGACGAAAAGTAGGATCACAATGACCAAGGCTATTAGCATAACCTTTAGGTTAAAGGAATTAATTGGACTTTCCATATTTTCGGAAAGAAAAAAAAGGGGAAAGAGAGAAATATTTCAAATTTAAGTTTGATTAGTAAATCTGATTTAGGGATTATATTAATATATATAGCTAAATAAATTACTATGTTAGTGAGATAGAATAAATGAGAAGAAAAGAGAAGAATAAATTAAAAATAGGAAAGAGAGAAAGAAAGAGTTTATATTTAGGAAAAAAAATAAAGGCTAATTTAAATGGAGAAATCTGATTTATTCAGAAAGGTTTATTTTCAATTCTGATTTTGTTTACTTTATTTACTTTACTACTGATGTTGATGTTTATGTTTGCTTTGAAAATTTTGTGGATTAAAGGTTGTTTCATGGTTGCTGTAATTATAGATGAATGTGAAGCTAAGTAAGAAAAGCAAGTATCCGTTGTCAGATGGAGTAGTTGATCGAAATCCATGCTTCCTTCCTATGGTTACTATCTCATAAAGGAAAAAAAGTCTTGATCGTATGAGTCCCATTTCTAA
The DNA here is from genome assembly GCF_029867415.1 of Vicia villosa. Classification (NCBI taxonomy): domain Eukaryota; kingdom Viridiplantae; phylum Streptophyta; class Magnoliopsida; order Fabales; family Fabaceae; genus Vicia; species Vicia villosa. The sequence continues at coordinate 78,570,514 of NC_081184.1, read as the reverse complement.
AAAATTTCCATCCAAAATTGAGAAGAAAACAAGCAAATATGTAATATACATCTTGATGATAAAATGACGTATAAATCCTTACTACTAAATCTTGTAATATTTCTTTAATACACTACTTTTCTATTTTTCTTAATGGATTTGTTTTATTTTAATTCAATGTTTTTTATACTTAATTTACATTGGATTCGGGACATTTTATATCACAGGCAAAATATAATTTGATTTCTCTCTCTTCTAATTAATTGCATTTATTTTGTACTATAGGAAAAATAGTGTGATGGATTCTATTGTAGTTCTTTTTAATACTACGGAAGAAACATATTTTTGGGAAAAAAAAGAAAATACATGAAATTTAATGCAGCCTTTATAATTGAAAAAGATCCTACAAAATTTTTGAAAATGCCCTCCAATTTCTAAAAATCTATTTCCGAACGCACTAGAAAATACACGAAATACATACGTAAGTGATCACGTCTGCATTTAGTAAATAAATAGTCCAATAATATATTTTCGGAGGAAAGCGAAAATACGTTTCTCGAAAATTTGTTGTCAAGTTTCCACTGCCTTTAAGGCCTGAGTTGTCCATGAGCAAGCATAGGTTTCAAAAGATTAGCAGCATCCATTGATCCTTTTGTTCGATCGGCACCAAGAACAAGATGAATTTCATCTATGAAAAGAATAACTTTCCCTCAACTTCTTCCATATCCTTCAAAATAGACTTCAACCACTATTCAAATTTTTTCCTATATTTAGCACTTCTAACAATACATTGGCTCCAATTTTCGAAAATGTATTTTTGGATTCCAGAAATATATTTCCATACTATATTTTTTACAAAATGAATGTATGATTCATTTGTGTATATATTTAGTGTATTTTAGGGTGTTTCCCAAAATGCACTTCTGGAATCTAGGGTATTTTTGAAATATCACAAAGTGCGATAGAGATACATGGGATGCATTAAGAAATCCTCAAAATAAATAAGACCCCAAATCAGCTCTAACCTCTTGGTTCAAAATCAAAATATAATAAATAATGAAGCCGAAATAAAATAACTTTATAACTTAACAAAAAAACTACATTGTAAGTCTAATATACATTTTCTATGAAACCTGACATTTGACATTTTAGCTTCATTTTGTAGTCAAGAAAAATATGATTTTGAAATGATAAATAAAAAATATATATTATTAGGTAAAAAGAGATAAAAATATTAGTAACCTTATTACTGAAGTGAAACAATAAAAAAAATATCATCAATCACAAACTTGATATGGAGCCAACCATTAAATAAAAAAGAAGTGTATCAACAACACCAATAACAGTAAATATTCATAAAATTTGCCACTTGTATGGATATTGAAAACTTCAATTTTTTTCATTTTTTTCCAAATAAAATTTAATTTGGGTGGACATAGTGATTTTACATCACATAAATGAACAAATGAAAATAGTATATTAAAAAAGACATTTAATCCGATTGAACAAAATGAATGTAATCTGATTGTTCCAAAATTATCAACAAATGCAACAAGAAATTTATCCTACTAATCAAAGGGTTAATACCCTAACAAGTTTAAAAAATATAAACTAAATTAAGCCATTTTCAAAACAACAAACCGACTTGGAAACGAGCAATGAACGAATTTGGCTGAGGTTGTGCACATGATGGCCGAAAGGACTGAGGGTTGATTGAAAGGACTCAACTTTGCTGTAATTTATAGATAGAATGCAGAGATAAAGAAGGAAATGTTTAGAGTGTAGGAATGGAAAAATTACTAGTTGCTCACACACATCAACTACTACTGATAAGATGATCAAGTGTTTTGTTGCATGATTGTCCTATATAGGTTGTTTGGTGTGAGTGCAGTTAAAATTACTAGTTGCTCACACACATCAACTACTACTCATAAGGTGTTTGTGAAAATGCCTCAACAGAGGTTAAATTTGGCATTCAAAATTTATTCTTAACTTTTTATTTAATAAGTATAATTGAATCTATTTTTGTGAGTTAGAAACACAGGAATTTTGTTAAACACGATTGCTTTGTCTTTCATGTTTTTTGTTTAAACATTCTTCCTACAATTTTCTAGGTGATACTCTTTTGTTTTTCTGTTGCATAAGTTTTTTATCTTATGTAATTGTAACTTGTAACCTAGAAGTTTTTTGATTGGTTGTCTTAGAGAATATTGTAGCTTTTGTTTTGTGTTGTGGAGTATGTTTTAGATCTGTGTTTGGCTTTTGTACAACGGTTTCAAGAATGCATATACGTTAGTATGCTCAATGGTTGGTTTATCATTGGAAATGTTCTCTTAGGAAATAATGTAACGTGTTAGAGGGAACTTGATGCTTTTTTGGGAATAAAAAATTGTTAATTATTTGAATATAAGTCAGCGAGTCATTGTCTGGGATGGCATGAGTGGCTAAACTTGAAAATATGCTAGAGCATGCTTTATCGGTGGTCTTTTTGTAATCTGGTTACATGTGTCATTCAAATTCAAAAAGAAACCAATTATAATAATAACATTCTTTATTATAAAGGTTTTTCTCTTTTTCTACATCCATGGTATAATTTTTATGCAAATAGCTCTGTTGATGTTTTATTTTATGATGAATGCTAGAGACAAACTAACACAAAAATACAAGATAAAATAAGTGAATAAACTATAAAATTTTACAACAATCAGTGATCCTTATGGAGCTAGTGTGCCATTAAAGCACATTTCAACATAACACAAGCTTGCACGCACACACGTAGGGGTGGCAAAACGGGCTGCCCGCCCCGTCCGCCGCCCGCCCCGCCTTATGCCCGCCAAAAAACGAGCGGGGCGGGCATGCCCGCCAAGTAAAATGGGCATCAAAATCATGCCCGCCCCGCCAAGATGGCGGGTTGGCGGGCGGCGGGCTTACCCGCCTATTTTTATTTATATTTTTGTAATAGATTAATATGCTTTTTTTTACCTTTTAATTAAACTTTTCACTTATTTTTTAAAACAATTTTTTATAAAACTAATTTTTTAACAAATTTACTCTAAAAAATATTACATATATTTATAAATAAATATATAAAATAAACCATCAAGAATTGCAATTACTAGAATTAACTAAAAAAAGTGAGTTTTGGAGGAGGAGCGGGTTTTGGCGAGCAGCGGGCTTTGGCGGGGCGGGTATGGCGGGCGGCGGGTTTTGGCGGGGCGGGTTTTGGCGAGCGGCGAGCCTAAAATCCCAACCCAACCCGCCAATTTTTGGCGGGTGCGCGGGCTGCCCGGCGGGCCCTGGCCCGTTTTGCCACCCCTACACACACGCATAATATATAATTTGGTTTCTCCCCCTTCTAATTAATTGAATTTATTTTGTACTATAAGAAAAATAGTGGGATGGATTCGATTGTAGTTCTTTTTAATACTACGGAGAAATATATTTTTGGAAAAAATAAAGAAAATACATTTAATTTAACTCAAATTGAATCTAGTTTTCATTTTCAAATTCAGTAAAAAATCAAATGAAATTGTTAAGTTGAGACCCTTATTTTCCAAAAAATAAATTAAAAAAATTAGAAACCAAAGGCAAGTAGGGAAAGAGCTAATCATACTGAATCTTACAACAGAAAGGATTTGTACCCCAAGCATGGAAATTGAGGTTGAGACGACTTGCAGAAGTTTTGTTAGCAAAAGCCCAAACAAGGCCCAAAAGAACTATCAACAGACGCAAAAAGACTTGCAGAAGTTTTGTTAGCAGAAGCTCAAACAAGAGCTAAAAGAACTATCAACAGACCCAAAAGACTTGCACCAAGAAAATTAGAGCAAATAAAACAAGGAATATAAGCTTCCTTCAAATACAAGTGTGCAAAATGAATGAAAAGATATGAGTAAAAGTTTATCTCGTATCTCTCATTCTCTATTCTTAAGGAGGATCCCCTTATCCTACTAATCTAAGGGTTAACACCATAATAACAAGTTTCAAAAAATGAAAATCGACCTGGAGAATGGGTGTGGTGGAGGTTTTTCACAACTCAGGGTTGATTGAAACGACTCCAGTTTGATGTGACTTATTCAAGTGTTGACTGGAAAGCAATTGTTTGATTTTAATAGACCTATTCTTTAGTGGTAGGATTCTTTGGAGATTTATTCTTCCTTAGAAATAGTTTGAGATTTAATAGACCTATTCTTTAGTGGTAGGATTTCGGTATTGGCTATATTATTAGTTAAGCAATTGAAAGGTTTATGTCAGAATATAAGTTTAATATGTCAAATGGAATCTTTTGCTGACTTTTCAATTTACAACTATGTCATTTCAGGTTTGGTGTTTGATACATTTCATTTGACACCTAATGGAGATTATGCTTATAGGTGATATTTTTGTTTCAAGTATTTACAATTGTAATCACAATTACAACTGTACATATATTTACTTTGTAACTGAATTTTGATGTAAAGTATTAGGCAAGGGGTAGAGGGGATATGTTTAATTGGATACTTCTTCTAGAAATGTGCTTTTTTGTCCAATATCAAGATATTATTACAAAAAAGTAAACAAATTGCTCACAGAAATACTATGGTTGGAGCTCATATGGCTAGTTAATTGGTGGGCAGGCATTAGGTTGTGTTTGAACGACTATTGTATATTCATCTATACCTTTTGTTTGATATATCTTACCCGATATATATATATATATATATATATATATATATATATATATATATATATATATATATATATGGATATGGATGCCTATCGACTTTATAATGCATTCGACTGCATGCTGTGTTAGATTAAGAATATTGGTAAATTAGTAATGACACAACAAATAATGAGGCAGGAAGAAGAATATCACTAGTTGAATGATCTTGATGTTGCATAGTAATGTATATCTCAGCATAACAAACGCTTTCGCGCACGCTTGCACGCGCACACATAATATATAATTTGGTTTCTCCCTCTTCGAATTAATTACATTTACTTTGTACTATAGGAAGAATAGTGTGATGGGTTCTATTGTATTGCTTTTTAATACTACGGAAGAAACATATTTTTGGAACGAAGAAAGAAAATACTTGAAATTTAACTTAAATTGAATAAAGTTTTCATTTTCAAATTCAGTACAAAATTAAATGAAGTTTTTAAGTTAAGACCCTTATTGTCCAAAAAAATAAATTACAAAATTAAAAACCAAAGGCAAGTAGGGCAAGACCTACTGCCTGAGACCTATGAAAAAGTTACATTTTACATTTACATTATGACACTATGAAAGATAAATGTTTAAGAAACCGGCCTAAAAACGAGTTTGGCGATGAGCGGGTGCTGCACAACTTAGACTCAGGAGGCTTGATTGAAAGGACTGGGGAGGGTTGATTGAAATGATTGAGGAGGGTTGATGTTATTTATAGATATAAGCATAGATAAAGATGGAATTATTTAGAGTGTACAATTACAAAAAACGAAAAACAAAGGGAAAAGAGGAATGTGTGTAAGTATCGTGGATGCATTACTGTATGTTTTTTCAATTTCATTATCAAACAATCTCAAACCATTTCAAAGAGAATGACTGTTTTTGTACTTTGTTGTCAAGGAGTGTAAGTTATGTAGTTGTAACTTTTAAGGATTATGTTATGTAGTTGCATAATTTATATTTTTGTTTAAAAGTATGGAGCTACAGTTAGAATTAATTGATGTTAGTTACATTTTTGAATTCGTGGTGAAATTCTGAGCAACTTTGATGTTTAGATCTTTGTATTTGGTTGGGAAATGAAGAAAGTTGAATTTGGTGTCTCAAGGTTGAAGATGAAGTTGTGTATGTGTAAAAATTTGAATTTTAGACCTTTTTTTAAATATAATAAAATGGATGTGTTTCAAACAATAGATGTATTACCACCCAAGTGGTTTAGAACACATGCATGTCACCGAGTTCACTAATAGGTCTAGGGTCACTCCTTGACCACTCAAATTTTTATCACTTGTTTTCTTATCATTTTATTCACCAGTTGAATGATCTTGATGTTGCATACTAATGTATATCTCAGCATAACACACGCTTGCACGCGCACACATAATATATAATTTAGTTTCTCCCTCTTCTAATTAATTACATTTATTTTGTATTATAGGTAGAATAGTGTGATGGGTTCTATTGTATTGCTTTTTAATACTACGGAAAAAACATATTTTTGGAACAAAGAAAGAAAATACATGAAATTTAACTCAAATTGAATCAAGTTTTCATTTTCAAATTCAATACAAAATTAAATGAAGTTGTTAAGTTAAGACCCTTATTGTCCACAAAAATAAATTACAAAATTAAAAACCAAAGGCAAGTAGGGCAAGACCTACTGCCTGAGACCTATGAAAAAGTGTTAGATTTTAATAATTATGCTATTACTCTACATTCTACATTTACATTATGACACTATGAAAGATAAATGTTTAAGAAACCAACCTAAAAACGAGTTTGGCGATGAACGGGTGCTGCACAACTTAGACTCAGGAGGCTTGATTGAAAGGACTGGGGAGGGTTGATTGAAATGATTGAGGATGGTTGATGTTATTTATAGATAAAAGCATAGATAAAGATGGAATTCTTTAGAGTGTACAATTGCAAAAAACGAAAAGAAAAAAAAGGGAAAAGAGGAATGTGTGCAAGTATCGTGGATGCGTTGCTGTATGTTTCTTCAATTTCATTATCAAACAATCTCAAACCATTTCAAAGAGAAATGCCGTTTTTATACTTTGTTGTCAAGGAGTGTAAGTTATGTAATTGTAACTTGTAAGGAATATGTTATGTAGTTGCATAATTTCTGTTTTTTTATAAAATTAGGGAGCTACAGTTAGAATTAATTGATGTTAGTTAGATTTTTTAATTCGTGGTGAAATTCTGAGCAACTTTGATGTTTAGATCTTTGTATTTGGTTGGGAAATGAAGAGAGTTGAATTTGGCGTCTCAAGGTTGAAGATGAAGTTGTGTATGTGTAAAAATTTGAATTTTTGACCTTTTTTTTAAATATAATAAAGTGGATGTGTTTCAAACAATAGATGTATTACCACCCCAGTGGTTTATAACACGTGCATGTCACCGATATCACCGATAGGTCCAGGGTTCGAATCCCTTGGTCAATATTTTATTTTCATCCTTAGTGACCTGAGTTCGACACTCCTTGACCACTCAAATTTTAATCACTTGTTTTCTTATCATTTTTTTCACCAGTTGAATGATCTTGATGTTGCATACTAATGTATATCTCAGCATAACACACACTTGCGCGCGCACACATAATAAATAATTTGGTTTCTCCCTCTTCTAATTAATTACATTTATTTTGTATTATAGGAAGTATAGTGTGATGGGTTCTATTGTATTGCTTTTTAATACTACGGAAAAAACATATTTTTGGAACAAAGAAAGAAAATACATGAAATTTAACTCAAATTGAATCAAGTTTTCATTTTCAAATTCAATACAAAATTAAATGAAGTTGTTAAGTTAAGACCCTTATTGTCCAAAAAAATAAATTACAAAATTAAAAACCAAAGGCAAGTAGGGCAAGACCTACTGCCTGAGACCTATGAAAAAGTGTTAGATTTTAATAATTATGATATTACTCTACATTCTACATTTACATTATGACACTATGAAAGATAAATGTTTAATAAACCGACCTAAAAACGAGTTTGGCGATGAACGGGTGCTGCACAACTTAGACTCAGGAGGCTTGATTTAAAGGACTGGGGAGGGTTGATTGAAATGATTGAGGAGGGTTGAAGTTATTTATAGATATAAGCATAGATAAAGATGGAATTCTTTAAAGTGTACAATTGCAAAAAACGGAAAAAAAAAAGGGAAAAGAGGAATGTGTGCAAGTATCGTGGATGCATTCATCATTTATTACTCGAGCAAAAAGTATACCGACTATGAAACAAGATATTCACTGCTCGAGAAAAATTACTGCACTCTTGTATAGGTTGCTCGCCGACTAAGTCAGTACATGTTGACTCATACGACATATCTCATATCCAAAATGGATCCAATCAAATACTTGTTTGAAAAGCCCGCGTTGACTGGAAGAATTGCCCGCTTGCAGATGTTATTAACAGAATACGACATCCAATATCGTGCCTAAAAAGCCATCAAACGAAGTGTTTTAGCCGACCATCTGGCCTCTCAACCTATTGATGATGATCAATCCTTGCAAGACAACTTCCCAGATGAAGAGGTCATGTATTTGAAATCAAAAGATTATGAAGAACCTTTACATGAAGAAGGACCTGATCCTGAATCTCGATGGGGTTTGATATTTGATTGAGCCGTCAATGCTTATGGTAGAGGAATTGGGGCAGTCATTGTTATGCCACAAGGTTCTCATGTACCGTTTACTGCAAGACTGATGTTCGACTGCACCAACAATATGGCAGAGTACGAAGCTTGTATCATAGGACTAGAAGAAGCCATTGATCTTAGAATCAAGATTCTGAATGTGTATGGAGATTCTGCTCTATTTATTAATTAGATCAAAGGAGAATTAGAAACCCGTCATCTTGGTTTAATTCCTTACAGAGATTATGCCCGAAGACTGCTAACCTTCTTCAACAAAGTTGAGTTCCATCACATACCTCGTGAGAAAAATCAAATGGAAGATGCATTAGCCACTCTAGCTTCCATGTATCAAGTGAAGTTTCTGAATGAATCTCCTCAAATTACAATCATGCGCCTGGATAGGCCGGCTCGTGTATTCACTATTGAAGCTGTCACAGATAACAAGCCGTGGTTTTATGACATTAAAGTCTTCTTACATAAACAAGAGTACTCACCCGGGGCATCTAACAAATACAGAAGAACTTTGAGAAGATTGTCTGGTAATTTCTTCCTACCTGGGAATGTGCTCTACAAAAGGAATTTTGACATGGTATTGCTCAGAGGCGTGGATAGACATGAAGCAAACTTTTTAATGCAAGAAATTCATGAAGGATCTTTTGGCACTCATGCCAATGGACATGCAATGATAAGAAAGATACTGAGAGAAGGTTACTATTGGATGACAATGGAATCTGACTGTTACAGATATGTGAAGAAGTTCCACAAATGCCAGATCTATGCTGATAAGATCCATGTGCCTCCGAAGCTTCTCAAAGTTATCTCCTCTCCATGGCCTTTCTCTATATGGGGAATTGATATGATTAGAATGATTGACCCAAAGGCTTCAAATGGACACCTTTTCATCCTCGTCGCCATTGACTACTTCACCAAATGGGTCGAAGCTGCCTCTTACGCAAATGCTACTCGACAAGTGGTAGTAAGATTTATCAAGAACAATCTCATATGTGGCTACGACATACTCAACAAAATCATTACTGATAATGGTTCCAATCTAAACAATAAGATGATGAAAGAGTTATATGGTGAGTTCAAGATTGAGCATCACAATTCCTCTCCTTACCGTCCAAAGATGAATGGAGCGGTAGAAGCAGCTAACAAGAATATTAAGAAGATTGTCTAGAAGATGGTCATGACTTACAAGGACTGGCATGAAATGCTCCCTCTTGCCCTGCATGGGTACCGTACTACAGTTCGCACTTCGAGTGGGGCAACACCGTTCTCCTTGGTATATGGCATGGAAGCCGTACTCCTGATAGAGGTTGAGAAGCTAAATGGTGTCAAGCTAGATATGATCAGTTGAATCTTATTGAAGAAAAAAGAATGACCGCATTATGCCACGGTCATCTTTACCAAGAAAGAATGAAGAGAGCCTTTGACAAGAAAGTCAGACCTCGAAGATTCAGGGAAGGCGATCTCGTCCTCAAGAAGATATTACCTCTTCATCCAGATCCCAGGGGAAAATGGACTCCCAATTATGAAGGCCCATACGTTGTCAAGAAAGCCTTCTCAGGTGGTGCTTTGACTCTTACAACTATAGATGGTGAAGAATTCCCACGTCCCGTGAATATCGATATGGTCAAGAAATACTTCGCCTAAAAAAGAAAAAAGAAGAGCTCGCTAAGTTGAAAACCCGAAAGGGCGACTTAGGCAAAAATGAGCGTCTCGGTGGACTGAAAACCTGAAAAGGCGGTCCAAGCAAAACTTAGAGACAATAAAAAAGGAGAAAAGTATCCCAATGAATTCAAAATCTGCAAAGGCAATTCATGCAAAAATTAGGGAATATGGAAAGTAAACACATCCGGTATCACCCGACTATCCTAAAGATTTTATGAAGACTCTCAACCGACATCAACGTACACTTGATATTCAAAGTTGATAGGGAGACTAGTGTTCATTGTATTTCAGTGTACCATTTCCTGTAAAAGTTACCATTTTCAAACTTTTTAATCCATGGGGTCTTGCCGTTCGCAGACTACCACTCCATTAATGAAAATTTGAGCCTTAACTTATTTCTTGGAATTCTTATTTTATTCTGCCTTGCAAAATATTATTTTTTGAAATTAAGAGATTTGAAACAAAGTCAAAGTTGTTTTTCAAAATAAATAAAAAGATATAACGTTCCCTTAAAACTCTTGAATACAGAAGGTTAACCCTGAGTCCCTAGAAGAGTTGGTTCTCGAAGCGAGAAACGAAAGCACCAACAGATTTTATCCCCACAAAGCAGCTAGGTCTTGACACAAGTTGTCTCCATCCAAGGATGAGTTTTATTCTCGAAATGTGTTTCCCTTTTCAACGGGTTTTCTTCTCGAAATGAATAAAGAAGATGTTATTGACAATCAAGCGAGTATATACCCTGGTGTTGTCATTCCCCAGTGTGGTCACCATATTATATGTTTGTTTTGTCAGTATGCACACAACACTCACTTATGCACTCATAAAATCATGCATCATATATTCATGCACATTATTTGCATCTTGTTTATATGGTAAGCTTATTATTCCCCAAGCAATGTCTTTGCTCCTTCCATTTAGGCGTCAGCTTTAAGCAGAAAGACCCATATCTTTGTGTTTCCCCGATGAGTTTGTTCCTCATGGGAAGGTTTTGTTTTAGCTTATTTAACTATCTGTAGATAGGATGAACCCCCGTTTTGAGGTTATTCCTCAATGGGAAATGTCTTGTTTGGTGTGTCATTCCAACTCCGCCTTGGTTCGAACTTTGTCTCCAACAGATATGATTATTTGGATAAGAAAATCCTAGATTCTCATAATGCATTTATTTTACACAATTGAAGACCTGATATTTCCAAAATGGACCTAGTTATGGTTCCCTAGAAAGTTGGATTTATATCCCCCGCAGTTACCACTGTAATTTACCCGACAACAGGTAGTGGTCTCTTTATTTGAGCAGCTTGTGCATCCTCAATTTCCTTCTTGTAAGAAGATGACAGTCTCCACAGAGTAAGGAAAATATTTCCAGAAAAGAAGTTTGGGAATGATAGAAGTTTCACAATAGATGGTTGGCCTTCTCAAGATGATGACAGTCTGTTGAAGAACCTGATTTTGCAAGTGATTGGTCTCTCCGTGTAAGAAAACAGTTCATTATAGAAGATTCACAATAGATGATGAAGATAGTCTATTGAAGAACCTAAAATATTATGAATGGTTGGTCTCTCCAGCGTCGAGACAATTCATGTTAAAGTTATTATGAATGGTTGGTCTCTCCAGCGTCGAGACAGTTCATGTTAAAAGTTATTATGAATGGTTAGTCTCTCCAGCGTCGAGAAAATTCATGTTAAAGTTATTATGAATGGTTGGTCTCTCCAACGTCGAGACAATTCATGTTGAAGTTATTTATTTCCTTTGTGAATGGTGAGTCTCCCCAGCGTATGAGACAGCTCATTGAGAAAGCCCATTGATTTCCTCCCCAGCATAAGAATACAACCTATGGAAAAGAATTAACCTTGTTATGTGTTAACCCATAGCTTGGTGTTGTTGTTATGTGTGAATCCATAACATATCTTTGTCGTTACGAGAGAATCCGTAATTGACCCCCTTTGTTCTGAGAGAATCTAAAACTCCCTTTTAACCTTGCTATGTGAGAATCCATAGCTTGGTGATGTGTTATGTATGAATCCATAACCCTTCTTTTGTGTCAAAAGGACTAATATTTGCACCTAGTTCATTCTGGGAGAATCCTGAATTTACCAAAGTCTGATACGTTGTCCATTTCCCAAGTGTCAGGGACTGTTTGTCATATATCCCCAGTAGATTTGTTTCCTCCCTCCCAGTTTAAAGGAAGGATGTTGTTTGTTTGTTTGTTCCATATAAAAATAAAAATAAAATATATGTTGCTTTAATATCATGATTGTGGGATCTCATGGTCCAAAATTGTGCTATCTTTTGTATTTAAGTCCCTCCTACCATGCTGAGACGAAGATTCCATCTTCCCCTCATCTGGTATCAAGAACTTAAATAGGGGCAGCTATTGTTCCCCAATTTTTACCACTGAGATACCACCATAGCTTAAATATTAGGATCATCATTGTCATCATAATCATCATGAATTTATCATTTGTTAACCCAAAATACAAAAAAATATTGTTTGTTGCTTGTGTCCCAAGACAGGAGATTAATCAAGAAGAAGTTGAGCAAATTAGGGTTTTGAGACCCAAAAGGAAATTCAACATTCTTCTAGGATTCAAAGGATTCTCTAATCAATATCAAAGTACAAAGATGATTCAATGCAAGATCAATCACCTTTAAATTCACTAGAGGCTCCAATTAGGGTTTTTGACCTAATTCCACCAAAGGGTTAACTTTTAATCAAGACATGATTCCATGAATCAAACCATGATTCAAGGGCATCCAAATCAACATTATAGTCCATTCATATCATTCCTTTAAAGAGGAGAGTTTGATTCATGTGGAAATCACAAAACTGCAGTTCATCTGGAAAAAGTCAACTATGCAAGGTAACCTTTGACTTTTGAGAAAAATGGCCAACTATGGAATTTTAAGGATCCAAATAATCATCATATGGATATTGAAGATATTTGATCAAAGAAAATTCAAATAATTCATCAAGAATAAAAAAGTCAACAAAAGTCAAAATTATGGTTTTAAGTGAATTTTGACCTAGTTTTGGAACTCCAAATTTTGCCTACAAACTCAAAAATCTCCAAACATGAAAGTTGTAGATCTTGGAAAAACAAACAACTTATCACAATGCAACTTTTGGCTAAAGGTGATTATTTTGAGAGATTTTGGATTAAGAAGGTTTTTGTTCAAAAAACTTAGAAAATTTCTAAGTGTTTTCACCTAGTTTTTTCTTAACTTTATGGCCTTTTTTCTCTATGATCCAAAACGAGTTTGAGGAAACTTTCAACAAGTGAATTGAAGTATGTACCAAGGGATTTCCAAAGAGATAAGAAGCATGAAATTCCATGGCTTGATCAATGAGATATGATTTTGTGAAGAAGGCATCATGAACACTTGAAATCAAGAATGAAGATGAAGAAGTTATGAACCAAAACCATTTCTAATGCAAAGATTCCTTTCTTTCAACCCATATAAATTGTTCAAAGTACCATAATAAAAAGATTACACTTGCTTTTGAGCAATAATCCAAGTGTTTAAGACATTATCCAAGTGATCATTCGATTAATGGCATAAAGACCACACTTCCATTTTGATAAAGAGGCTTTATGCACAAAGTCCACTCTCCTTGAGCCTCTCCCATGTCTCCTCTGCACCAAAAGCAAATCAAACATCACAAGCAACCTCTCCAAACTCAGAATAAAGTCATGGAAGCATGCTTGAACTTGTACCTTGCCAATTAAACTCCAATTTTCACATAACTTCACAAATAAGCAAGGTGGTACAAGGGTCACATGTGAGCTTCAAACTTCTGAATTTTTCCCCTCCACAAATCCTAATCCTTGCCTATAAATATAGGGCATTGGCCATTGCATCAAGTACACCAGAATTCTCCAAGTCACTACCTTTCTTGAGATTCTCATTTTCCAATCTTTGCATTTTCATAATGATTTTGAGTTCCATAAGTTCTGGGTGTCAACCAAGGGTTTAGACAACTTCTAAACATCATTTAGAAGGTGTCCATACCTTCCTCAAACTCTCAAAGGTCCCCTAACCAAAATTCACCATTTTCACTCCATTAAAGCTTCTTTTAAGCTCATAACCTACCAAAATCCAAACCAAACACTTACCAACCAAACAAACACTTCTAACAGCTTCTAATCAAATATAGAAGCTGTACAAAACCTCTAAACACCAACCAAAGGCCTGAAACACAAAATCACCATTTTCATTTTACCAAAATTCACCCTTAAGCCATAAACTGTGATTTTCAAATTGGCTCGTGCGTTTTGAGGCCTCTTACTTAAGATACCTCCTATATTGCATATAGAAGCTATCCAAGTGCTTAATTTTGATCTGTGACACCTAGAACCATGTGTTCTAGCCATAACTTTTTCTTGTTGTAGGTGAATTCGTGTTTGAAGAAGGAGGAGTGGTCACTCCAATTTAGCTGCCCAGTAAGCATCCTTAGGGATCATTTAAGCTATTCAGATCAAAAGAAACCTTCTAGAACAGTCCTAGGCACGATCAAGAAATCCATTTTCAGAGGTCAGAACCTTGAACTTGCGTATTCTTGTTTGAGCATTGTTTTGACTAATTCTTGTTGCCATTCTGTTCATAACCATAAGAGGAATGATAGCCCTAATGTTTTAGGGATTGTTTGTGTGAAATCAGAGTTTAATTTGAAATTTTAATTTTAGGGTTCATACACATTTCTGGAAAATTATTGAGTTTGGTTGTGTTTAAATGAATGTTATTAGTATGGTTAGATTCGTGTGAAGATTCTGAGCATGTTAGTGTCTTAAATTTTTGAATTTGATGCATAATTGAAGAAGTTAGAATTGAGCCATGGAAGTTGTGATGTTGTTGTTCACGCGAAGAAGATGAAGTTCTTGGTGGGAAAATTTGAATTTCTGGGCTTGTTTTAAATATAATCAAATGGGCGCACATGTTTGTTGACTACATCGTTACAGTTCAGTAGGCAAAGCGTGTGTTAAATGTGCAACCCTTAGGTCTGGGGTTCGAATACCCCTCGCCCCAGACCTTTTTTCTTATTTTTTTAACTTTTCAATTGACTTGTTTAACACTGAAAACCAACTGAGTGTATTCCCTTATCACCACCTGCGTGTAGTAGAGTTGGCTGTTGTTATGAGTGGTGAGCTTAGTGTCTTGGGTTCAAACCTTGGTTCTCACATTCCTTAATTTTTTTAATCACTTGTTTTTTTAGTTTTCATTAAACTTCAAAAAATCATTAAAAATAGTAGATTTAATGTTTTTAACCCCTTCTTTTTTGTGTGATTTATTTACTTTGTGTATTTTAATACCATGTTAAAAAATCCCAAAAATATTTAATATTTCTTTATTTAAAAATTAATCAAAAACGTGTCTTTTTTATTGAAAAATCAACTAAAATTTGTTTTATTTTGATTATTTCTATAATAGGACTTTATGTATGTGTTGTAATTATTTGGTTAGGGATAGAATAGAATGTCTTTGACTTCTTCATGTGCCCTTAGACCATTTCTCTTAAAGAAATTGGTATTTAACAATTAAAATCAATTAGGCTTAGGTGTTCAGGTTTAAACCCTAATTTGAAAACTCTAATTCAAAAACCCTAGGATTAAAACCCTAATCCAAAAACATGTTGATCTTTATTTATCCATGATTAATTAAGTTTGTTATCTTGTACATACTTGTTGATTTAATCCATGTTTTGTACTTAATTGTTATTTTAACCATTATCTTGTTAATTTATCTCATATATTGTTTATCTAACCCCATGTTTATCTATCATATCAATCATTCATAATTCATACATGAGTTTGATTCCAAGGGTTTAGATACATCCCTCACTCTTATTTGTTGATTATCATACTCACTTGATTGTTCTTGTGCTACATGATATCACACACACACACTTGAGGTGTTTATTGTTAATTTCTTAAGTTTGTTGTTTTGTCCAAAAAGATGGGAATGGTATTGACTAAGTTGTAAAAGGTACTCAAACTCTTCTCCAATCTCTTTTATTTTTGTGTCAAGTATTGTTAAAGCTTTTCACTTATTTTATGGTTTAGTATTGTTAAAGCTTAACGAAACCCCCTTTTTTTTAAACCTTGGTATTAAAGAATAGAATTATTCCCGGTGAAACTATTCTTAGTCCATTGACCTTGTATTGTTAAAGCTAGGTCTTTTGTTTTAAAACCTTGGTGTTAAGAGAAGAATTATTCCCGGTGAAACTTCTCCTAACCCATTGACCTTGTATTTTAAAGCCTGGTCCCCTTTTTGTTTTAAAATTGTTAAGTATTTTAAAGCTTAACCTTTTAAACTTATTAGGTATTTTAAAGCCTAATCCCCTTTTTTAAAAAACTTGTTAAGTATTTTAAAGCTTAACCCTCTTTTAAAACTTGTGAGTATTTTAAAGCTCACACCCAAAAAGATTTTGGCCACTTTGGCCCTTTTATTTTTCCTTTTAAGAGGAACTACAGAAGCTCTGACTTCCCTATTGTTAAAGGGGTATTGTCATACCCTAATTTTTAACCCCCCTGAGATGTCACATCTCCATACTTTGCATCAAATTCAAAGCAGATACTCAGAACAGTCACTTATTCACCTGGTACTTAATCGAGGATGTTCAAAGACAAGAGAGTTCAGGCAAAGGATCAATCAATAAAAGGATTAGTCTCCAATAAAATAATAGGACTCAAAAGCTTCATTCTATTCACCTATGATTGATTAGACACCAGTCATCAGGACTCAAGTTTGCTCAGATCACCAATTTAGGGTTTTGAGCCCATCAAGGGCTGCAACCAGGGACCACATTTGGGAAACCCTAATAATCTCCAGTGCATCACTCAAAGGCTTCAATAATTTTCAAATAATCCATGTGAAAATATCCACGAGGCATTTCACTTCAATTCAAGATCCACAGTCATCAATTTCATCTGGTCGACAATTAGGGTTTTTGACCTAATTCACCTGGACAGTTGACTTTTAATCAGGACATGTATCCAAAACTCAAAACATGGCTCAATAACTTCTATCACCTCAATATAATCCATTCACATCACTCATTTGAGGAGGAGAACTTGATTCATCACAAAAGTCCAAAATTTCACTTCATTTGGAAAAAGTCAACTGTACAAGATCACCTTTGACTTCCAAGTTTTTTGGTCAAACCATGACCTTTAAGGATCAATATCATCAATATATGATTATTGAAGTCATTTGACCAAAGAAAATCAAGAAAGTTCATCAAGGATCAAAAAGTCAACAAAAGTCAAACTAAGTGCATTTTTGACCTAGTTCATGGATCTCAAAATTTCACCTACACAACTCAAAAAACTTCCAACATGAAAGTTGTAGATCTCATCAAATAAAACAACTTCTCAAAAAGGAACTTTCTTCAAGAGATCAATCATTTAAGAGATATGGACTTTGGAAGTTATAGGTCATGAAAAACTTAGAAAAATTCTAAGTATTTTGACCTAGTTTTCTTCATACTTTGGGCCTGTTTTACACAAATTTCCCAAATGATTTTAGAAAAACTCCAAACTAATGAATTGAAGTACATATTAAGGGCTTTCCAAATTGTGCTCAACCTTCTCCAAATTCATTTTGAGCTAGGAGTTATGCTTGTTCAAAGTTGGCCTCATAAAGTAAAATTATAGGTCATGTACAATTTGAAACTTTACAGTTTTGTGCATATGGCTTCACTAATGGATGCTACACGACCCATAACACATCTGTAAACATACCATGCATCCATTTTCACCATGGCATAATAATTGAAGAAGATTCCCAAAAAGAAGAACATGTGATTATGTTATCATTACTTTTGAGAATTTATGGTAAGTAATGATTCATCAACTGGAATCTTCTCCTAAGCCAATAGAAAGCCTCTACATATCAGAAATGTTCCCCAAGATCAGATGAGATCATTGGATAGGGAGCTAGCTCGGTTTGGCCATCATTGCATTTTGGAGATTCTTTGAATTTCTTCATGGCCAAGAAACCAAAACTCTCTCATTAAGCAAGCTCACTCCCTCAATCTGTACAAAACTCTTTGCCTATAAATAGAAGTGTCATCCTTCATATTAATCACACCAAAGCAACCACAATTCTTGCTTTCTCCTTCTTCCTTTCACTCTTAGCATTTTCAAAGGTTCTTTGGCAAGAAGACTCGGATTCTTCAAACCAGAGCTCTTCCTTTGAAACTAAGTGTTCTAGCCTTTCAAGGAGGTCCATTAGAGGTGATCCAAACACCTGGAACACTTCTGTAAGTGTAAGAACTCCATTTTCACTTTCAATTTGGAACAAAGTCAGTTGGAGGTCTGTAGCACGATTCAAGAGGAGTCAAGTAGGTCCAAGCATCGAAACACGTTCCTTAGGGTGTGGTGAAGCTATCCAGATGGTCGCAGCTCATTTGTAACTGCAGATTCACCAACCTCCATGTTCACTTGAAGCTCAATTTGAAGGAATCGGGTTGGATGATTTTGAGGTGTTCAAGTCATAATAAGCATTCAGTTAGCACCATTGAGTCCCCAAGAAGCTTTTAGGATCACTCACACAAGCCTAGGTGTTCCTCATCATCCTCACGACCTTCACTTTCAGAGGTATTTTTCCAAACTCCAACACTCTAATTTAAGTACTCTTTACAATATATCTCGATACCAGTTTGTTCATCATCATCAGAGGATTAAAAACCCTCTATCATCATTCATTTATTCATCTTGTTCGTCATTTAATTTTAAAATTAGGGTTTGTATGTTCTTCGTGTTCATGATAAAATTCATTAGTTACACTTAGAATAAATGAATTATGAGCCCATAAGTATATTCCTTGTTCAAAAACGAGCAAGATTGATGTTTACATCATGCCATTTGGTTGAGAAACCAGAGATTTAGAAATTCCAAATTCTTTAAGCTCGAGGAAGAAGATGACCATGGCGCGCGTAAAATTTGAATTTCCTGGTCTTTTTTAAAATATAACGAGTTTGATGCGTATGTATGACAAGCTGAGCGCGTAGATCAGTTGGTCAAGTTTTGAGAAGTGATCATGAAGGCGTGGGTTCGAACCTCCCTAGGGCCAAAACAATTTTTTTATCACTTTTCTCATTTATTTTCTTCACAACTTCAACCATTTATTTAACCTATCAAATTAATTCATTTTAACTTCATTTTTCACACACATGTCAAATAATGTATATATTTTATGACCAATAAAAAAATCACAAAAATATTATTTATTTCATGTAATTTTATTAGGTTCAAAATAGTGTATTTTAGTATTTTTCTTAATACTTCAAATATATGTTTTCACTTGTTTTTTTAACCTAATTATTTTGTGAATAATTTTGTGATAAAACCCTAATTGTTTAGGTCTTAATTAGGTATAGACTTTGTCTTTACCCTAATTAGGATAACTTTTTGTCAACTTTTTAAAACTGTTTTCAAACTTCAAATAAACAGACGATCGAGGTTTTCAAACAACAAAACCTTGCGTCATTGCATTTCCAATCAACTGTTTTTCATAAACAGTAGATAATTCTCTAGGCCTCTAATAGAGTGTAAGTCCCAACTCCTTTTCATTTTATTTTTTAAATTTCAAATACACTCAATAAAACTGTTTTTTTACAACAGTATTCCAATCAACTGTTTTTCATAAATAGTAGATAATTCTCTGGGCCTCTAATAGAGTGTAAGACCCAACACCTTTTTCTTTTCATTAGTTTATTTTCAAAAACTGTATTTACAAAATCTTCTTTCTGTTTTCAAAACATTCTTCTGGTATTTGAACGACATTATTCCCGGTGAAACGCTTCAGATACCTATGCGACCTATGTCCATCTTCACTTCTTCTGTTTTCAAAAACCTTTAACTGTTTATAATAAATATTCAACTGTTATAAATAAAACAACAAAAATTGCTGGTGAGGCTTTGTACATACTCCTTCAAAGGCCTCCACTCCATCCAAGTTAGGCTTTATAGCTTTCAATTTACAGTATTTATTTAAATTACTGTCAAATATAAACTGTTTATATATTGTTTAGAACTACGTCTGAGTGTAAACCTTAGGACAGTTAAACTATATATATATATATATATATATATATATATATATATATTATAGGAATATGGCCTAGGATTGAGAATGTCTTCCCGGTGAAGGCTATTTCCTAATTAGAAATCTTTAGTTCAAACCCTCAAGATGAATTATTCCCGGTGAAACATCTTGAAAAAAGCCTTAGAACCCAAATAGGATACATCCACCCAAGAGGAATTATTCCCGGTGAAACCTCTTACCCATTTGCTTAGAGCCAAAATAAGTTCAAAACCACATAGCTTTCTCTTGTGCTATAACAAGGACCCTCGATGACCCTCGATTAGCCTCCTCTTGGGCTTTGTACAAGGACCCACAGGCTTCTTAAAAGCATATTCCCAGCTTACTCTTGAGCTAGTATACAAGGACCCATCAGGTTTCTTATAAACATAGGAACAGGTCTTTAGTCACCTCTTAGCCTATCCTGGTGAGTTTCTTCCACTCTTCAAAACAGACTTTTAAACAAGCTAAGAATGTCTCGATCTTAGTATTGAGTACACCTTTTTGGAATGAGAGACATGGATAGTCTCTGTCACCTTTATCTCCAACAGTTTCCCTCCTTAGCAGAGTCCAGGTTTCAATCAATCTATCCTCAATCAGAGTCAGCCTTAATCTTGGGCTTTAAACAAGAAGTCTCAATTAGATAATCTTTCTGCTATCATTCATAAATCCCTGGAAAGGGTTAGCTTCCAAAAATCAGTCTTTTAAATAGATAATTTCACCAACAGAGTCAAAACCCCTGAAAAGGGTCAGCCTCCATTCATTCTTTAAAAAGATAATCTCACCAGTCTCAGTCAGTAAAAGAAATATTCCTCAATAAAGAGTCAGCCTCAATTCTGGGCTTTGTACAGAACACAAAAACTTCTTAGTAAGTCAATCCCCAGTAGTGTTATCTCCCAGAGTCAATAAAATAATAAATCAATCAAAAGCCTCAAGCTTGGGCCTCATACAAGCCAGCTAAAGTCAAATCTTTTATACAGTAGATAGATATAGCTTATCTCTATAGAGAGATTTTTCTCCTATCTCACCACATTCAAACAAACAAACATTACATTACATTGTAATTTTAATCAGTCTCCCACTTAGGATTTTGAAAGACATGCTCTGGTAGTAAAAACCAGGCATGTGTAACTTTCCCTAATTTGGATAAGCATCTTTCTTTCATTCAAGACGCAGTTGACTGGTATACTTGCACATAAACAAGTAAGGTCCCCCTCTTGAATGAAATGAATTCAGTTATTTTGTCACTCTTTGAATGTTTGTGGTGGAATAGTAGAAATATCTCTCTGTAAAGATAATTTCATGTCTCTTTACTGTAAACAGAGATTTAATTCAAGCTTCAACCTTGAGCTTTAAGCAAGGCACCAAAAATATTTAGTTTCCCTAATTAGTTCTCCGAACTACAAAAAGCTATAACTTCCATTAGGGATATGTAGGCATGAGGTTCACAAGGAATCTCAGTGAGCTAATAAAATACCAAAAATAGTCAGTTTGTCTGTCCTTTTTTTAAATCAATTTAATTCCTTCTCCTAACACAAAGGAGAAACTTTCCCAATAATCAGCAACAAACACAAATACATAGACACAGAGAAGGTTCCCGTAGAGTACTACGAATATGTAGGGTGCTTAAACTCTTCCCTATGTATAACTATTAAGTGCCAAAATGTAGTTATTTTGTATATATGTTTTGTGGCACTTATTGAGACTTTTGTTGATATTTGTTGAATAATTCCCCGTTTTGTGTATAAATACGTATACTTTGTGAATAGATATATTTTCATACACTTTTATACTTTTTGATAGTTTTCTACTCTTTTTGTAGGTATTCTTGCGTATTTGGAGCATGAGCAATAAAGTGTCGAAGACACGGCTTCAAACGCGCGATTTTGAGCGGCGGAATCAATTCATTCGACGAATAAAGCTCAAAATCAAAGAAAAATAAATCACCAAATTGGTTGATATGTTGTCATTGTTATATAGGAAATTGAATAAGCTTTCCAACGCTTCGAACCGGGCGCAAATCGGAGTTACGGTTCTCAAGTTACGCCATTTTTACTAAAAGCTGTTTTTTTAATTCAGCAGGTTGGGCGCGATGCGCGCTCCTGCGCGGGACGCGCGCTGTACCAGATCCAAAATTGCATAAATAGGCGGAAATCAGATTTTTTAGGTTATGTTTTGGGTATTTTTGAACCCCAACTCATCCTAGGTCATTTTTGGGTAGATTTGGCTTGGAAACACCATTGGAGCTTGTAATCGGATGATCGGAGGTCGAATTTCTCATCGATTGGTGTTGACAAACCAAGAAATGTTTGGTTCCTCTTCTTCTCTTCTATTTGTATTTCTCTTTTGGTGAGTTTGTATGTAAATACTCTAAACCCATGGATGTTTGTTACTCTTTTTACTAGTTGTATAAAGTTTGCTTTACAAATCTTAATCGGTGTTTCCTTGATCTTTTTGCTTAAATGTTTTGGATTTGTGTTGTTGTAGAAATAGACATCACAAATATTGATTAGGGAGATATCTGTTAGCTTTTGATTCTAGACATAGGATTGGGGTTAACATCCGCATAATATCTGAGTTTAATGCTTCTGTGTTGTTCGATCGGTTGAGACATCGTCGAAAGAGCAATATAGTTGAACTCTGTCGGTGTTGCAGAAATGGACATTGATGTGAGGGATATGTGGTGATTCTGATGAGTATTGTAGATTAAGTACGGCAGAGTGATAAATCTAAGTTTGTGAGGAGTAGTTTAGATTCAAACCAGATAAGTTATTCTCTATCAAGAATGAATTTATTTTATGTTCATATGTTATATTTTTCCTTCTTACTTAAAACCCATTTAACCCAAACTCATAACTAAGAATCTGTCGAACGGCGATTCAATAGCACTAATCTCTGTGGACACGATAAATTCCCAGATAAATATTTCCAAAACTTTTGTTGCTTGCCGCTTTACCGCTCCAACAAAATGGCGCCGTTGCCGGGGATTGGTGTTTCTATTGAATTCGCATTGCGATAGTTTCTTTGTTTTTGAGTTTTGTGAATATCGTATATTTGTGAATTTCCTTATACTTGTATACTTTTGTATAGTTGGTTGTATAGATACATGTTCTAATTTTGTTTGGTGGACTTATTAAACAAGTTGAACTCGGATAGTTCTTTAATTTCAAATTTTCACTTTTCAACTTGTTTAGTTAATTTCACCAAACTTTTGTAAAAATTGTGTTTTTACTTATCGTTACGTGTTTGTTAATACATATTGTTGTATATTCTCTTGTTTTGTAATGTTTGTTCGTGTGTAGTTAGGATACTTTCTTTAGGTTCGCGTTGGGGTGAAAGCGTTGGCGTGTCGTGGAGAAAGCTACTACCCGAGCACAATAAAGGCGTCGAGCTTACGACGTAAAACAAGCGCTTGTTGGGAGGCACCCCAACGGTTTTGACTTTTGTAAATTCTGTTAGTTGTGTAAAATGAGATGTGTAGGTGTAAAGTGGAGGCTACACCAGTTGTGCAGTCTTCTGGACTGGTTTTTGCTTTTCTGGTGTAGCGCGCGTCGCGCGCAAAGAGGGCGCGTCGCGCGGCCTGGGTGCTGAAAAGCTTGGTTTGGCAGAACATAGGGCGCGTCGCGCGGTCTTGAGGTCGCGTCGCGCGCCTTGTAACTTTTGGCCAGTGAATTATTTTTAATGGTTCACATGGCTAGCCTTTTTCCCACTTACACCAAGGCTTTATAGTATAGTATTTTATAGTTTTATTTTTTAATTCTTTTGTTGTTGTTTAGACTCAAATTTTGGCTCGATTACTTGGAGTCACATTTGGTAATTCTCTGATTTTGATTGATTCAACATGCCGTTTGTGCGGTAATGATTGTTCAAATTTGTACGTAGCAAGGTACTCGTTTATCGCATTCTATAGCATAGCATGTTTAGGAGACTTTTCATTTGTACAATTTTCATATTACTCATTCTTTTTGCATAACTTGCTCATGACTTGAATCACAATTAGTTTTCCCTTTTTACCATAAATGTGAGGTGGCTTTCCATTGTATATATATGCGAGAGACCGACATTTCTTGTTTTAACTGGATATTATTATGTTTAATCTTTCATTTGTATTGATTTTGTGAATGCACGAAAGTGATCAAGGCACTTGTTTGATTTTGAGCACAACTACCATAGCCAAATGTCAATTTACCTTGTGAGTGTGTGACCATTCGTAACCCCTTTAAGCCTTTTTGTCATTGTCCATTTTGTTTTTGAACTTGAGACATAGTTCACCTTTTTGATGGATTTTGATTATCATTTTTCTTGACCCTTAACTATGATGTTTAGTTGTATTTTTACCTTGCCATAGAAAGTAGGGAGTATTCACTTTATGTTGTGGTTGAATTCAAGTTGGGGAGAGGATGTTTGCCCATTTATATTGTGGTTGATATGAGGTTGTGAAAAGAAAAAGAAAGAAAAGAAAAGAAAAATGTGTGAAAAAGAAAGAAAAGAAAAAGAAAGAAAAAAGAGAAAAATTGAAGAAAAAAATATCAAAAAAGAGTTTGGAATAAGATTTGTGTTAATAAGTATTGTGTTTGGTGTGAAACATGTGATGAAGAAGAAGTTTGATTGGAATTTCATTGTTTGAAACTTTGTGGAAGTAATTACTCCCTTAGGTTTAGGCAAGTTTTTGTTTCGATTAGCTTTAGGACTTATCACTTGTTTGTTAACCGAGCCGCATTACAACCTTTAAAGCCCTTGTGATTCGTGTCGTTGCATTTTCAATACTATTTTTAGATGAACGCGTAATTTTGTCTTTTGTTTGCAAGATTGTTGGATGAGTGTTCAAAGTCCTCACCTTTCGGTGTTTTTCATCTACCGATGAGTTTTTGCTAGACGTGATTCATGATTGAGCTTGTTTTGTTTTAGAATGTTTTATATGATTTTTGTACTTAGGATTCATTTCGTTTTCATGTTGTCGTTGTAGGATTGTGGTAAGTATTTACTTTGTTCGTACGTTTTTGTTTGAACTGTGCAATTGTTTCGTTTTCTAAACTTTGTTGATTCTTGATTCTTTGGATTTTTACTTTCGCGATTTGAGTGTTTGGCCTTGTTTGAGGACAAACAAATTCAAGTTGGGGAGAGTTGTTAAGTGCCAAAATGTAGTTATTTTGTATATATGTTTTGTGGCACTTATCGAGACTTTTGTTGATATTTGTTGAATAATTCCCTGTTTTGTGTATAAATACGTATACTTTGTGAATAGATATATTTTCATACACTTTTATACTTTTTGATAGTTTTCTACTCTTTTTGTAGGTATTCTTGCGTATTTGGAGCATGAGCAATAAAGTGTCGAAGACACGGCTTCAAACGCGCGATTTTGAGCGGCGGAATCAATTCATTCGACGAATAAAGCTCAAAATCAAAGAATAATAAATCACCAATTTGGTTGATATGTTGTCAATGTTAGATAGGAAATTGAATAAGCTTTCCAACGCTTCGAACCGGGCGCAAATCGGAGTTACGGTTCTCAAGTTACGCCATTTTTACTAAAAGCTGTTTTTTTAATTCAGCAGGTTGGGCGCGATGCGCACTCCTGCGCGGGACGCGCGCTGTACCAGATCCAAAATTGCATAAATAGGCGGAAATCAGATTTTTTAGGTTATGTTTTGGGTATTTTTGAACCCCAACTCATCCTAGGTCATTTTTGGGTAGATTTGGCTTGGAAACACCATTGGAGCTTGTAATCGGATGATCAGAGGTCGAATTTCTCATCGATTGGTGTTGACAAACCAAGAAATGTTTGGTTCCTCTTCTTCTCTTCTATTTGTATTTCTCTTTTGGTGAGTTTGTATGTAAATACTCTAAACCCATGGATGTTTGTTACTCTTTTTACTAGTTGTATAAAGTTTGCTTTACAAATCTTAATCGGTGTTTCCTTGATCTTTTTGCTTAAATGTTTTGGATTTGTGTTGTTGTAGAAATAGACATCACAAATATTGATTAGGGAGATATCTGTTAGCTTTTGATTCTAGACATAGGATTGGGGTTAACATCCGCATAATATCTGAGTTTAATGCTTCTGTGTTGTTCGATCGGTTGAGACATCGTCGAAAGAGCAATATAGTTGAACTCTGTCGGTGTTGCAGAAATGGACATTGATGTGAGGGATATGTGGTGATTCTGATGAGTATTGTAGATTAAGTACGGCAGAGTGATAAATCTAAGTTTGTGAGGAGTAGTTTAGATTCAAACCAGATAAGTTATTCTCTATCAAGAATGAATTTATTTTATGTTCATATGTTATATTTTTCCTTCTTACTTAAAACCCATTTAACCCAAACTCATAACTAAGAATCTGTCGAACGGCGATTCAATAGCACTAATCTCTGTGGACACGATAAATTCCCAGATAAATATTTCCAAAACTTTTGTTGCTTGCCGCTTTACCGCTCCAACAAAATGGCGCCGTTGCCGGGGATTGGTGTTTCTATTGAATTCGCATTGCGATAGTTTCTTTGTTTTTGAGTTTTGTGAATATCGTATATTTGTGAATTTCCTTATACTTGTATACTTTTGTATAGTTGGTTGTATAGATACATGTTCTAATTTTGTTTGGTGGACTTATTAAACAAGTTGAACTCGGATAGTTCTTTAATTTCAAATTTTCACTTTTCAACTTGTTTAGTTAATTTCACCAAACTTTTGTAAAAATTGTGTTTTTACTTATCGTTACGTGTTTGTTAATACATATTGTTGTATATTCTCTTGTTTTGTAATGTTTGTTCGTGTGTAGTTAGGATACTTTCTTTAGGTTCGCGTTGGGGTGAAAGCGTTGGCGTGTCGTGGAGAAAGCTACTACCCGAGCACAATAAAGGCGTCGAGCTTACGACGTAAAACAAGCGCTTGTTGGGAGGCACCCCAACGGTTTTGACTTTTGTAAATTCTGTTAGTTGTGTAAAATGAGATGTGTAGGTGTAAAGTGGAGGCTACACCAGTTGTGCAGTCTTC
This sequence comes from Vicia villosa, assembly GCF_029867415.1. Lineage (NCBI taxonomy): Eukaryota > Viridiplantae > Streptophyta > Magnoliopsida > Fabales > Fabaceae > Vicia > Vicia villosa. Next base: position 78,543,462 of record NC_081184.1, on the reverse strand, counting down.
TGGACTGGTTTTTGCTTTTCTGGTGTAGCGCGCGTCGCGCGCAAAGAGGGCGCGTCGCGCGGCCTGGGTGCTGAAAAGCTTGGTTTGGCAGAACATAGGGCGCGTCGCGCGGTCTTGAGGTCGCGTCGCGCGCCTTGTAACTTTTGGCCAGTGAATTATTTTTAATGGTTCACATGGCTAGCCTTTTTCCCACTTACACCAAGGCTTTATAGTATAGTATTTTATAGTTTTATTTTTTAATTCTTTTGTTGTTGTTTAGACTCAAATTTTGGCTCGATTACTTGGAGTCACATTTGGTAATTCTCTGATTTTGATTGATTCAACATGCCGTTTGTGCGGTAATGATTGTTCAAATTTGTACGTAGCAAGGTACTCGTTTATCGCATTCTATAGCATAGCATGTTTAGGAGACTTTTCATTTGTACAATTTTCATATTACTCATTCTTTTTGCATAACTTGCTCATGACTTGAATCACAATTAGTTTTCCCTTTTTACCATAAATGTGAGGTGGCTTTCCATTGTATATATATGCGAGAGACCGACATTTCTTGTTTTAACTGGATATTATTATGTTTAATCTTTCATTTGTATTGATTTTGTGAATGCACGAAAGTGATCAAGGCACTTGTTTGATTTTGAGCACAACTACCATAGCCAAATGTCAATTTACCTTGTGAGTGTGTGACCATTCGTAACCCCTTTAAGCCTTTTTGTCATTGTCCATTTTGTTTTTGAACTTGAGACATAGTTCACCTTTTTGATGGATTTTGATTATCATTTTTCTTGACCCTTAACTATGATGTTTAGTTGTATTTTTACCTTGCCATAGAAAGTAGAGAGTATTCACTTTATGTTGTGGTTGAATTCAAGTTGGGGAGAGGATGTTTGCCCATTTATATTGTGGTTGATATGAGGTTGTGAAAAGAAAAAGAAAGAAAAGAAAAGAAAAATGTGTGAAAAAGAAAGAAAAGAAAAAGAAAGAAAAAAGAGAAAAATTGAAGAAAAAAATATCAAAAAAGAGTTTGGAATAAGATTTGTGTTAATAAGTATTGTGTTTGGTGTGAAACATGTGATGAAGAAGAAGTTTGATTGGAATTTCATTGTTTGAAACTTTGTGGAAGTAATTACTCCCTTAGGTTTAGGCAAGTTTTTGTTTCGATTAGCTTTAGGACTTATCACTTGTTTGTTAACCGAGCCGCATTACAACCTTTAAAGCCCTTGTGATTCGTGTCGTTGCATTTTCAATACTATTTTTAGATGAACGCGTAATTTTGTCTTTTGTTTGCAAGATTGTTGGATGAGTGTTCAAAGTCCTCACCTTTCGGTGTTTTTCATCTACCGATGAGTTTTTGCTAGACGTGATTCATGATTGAGCTTGTTTTGTTTTAGAATGTTTTATATGATTTTTGTACTTAGGATTCATTTCGTTTTCATGTTGTCGTTGTAGGATTGTGGTAAGTATTTACTTTGTTCGTACGTTTTTGTTTGAACTGTGCAATTGTTTCGTTTTCTAAACTTTGTTGATTCTTGATTCTTTGGATTTTTACTTTCGCGATTTGAGTGTTTGGCCTTGTTTGAGGACAAACAAATTCAAGTTGGGGAGAGTTGTTAAGTGCCAAAATGTAGTTATTTTGTATATATGTTTTGTGGCACTTATCGAGACTTTTGTTGATATTTGTTGAATAATTCCCTGTTTTGTGTATAAATACGTATACTTTGTGAATAGATATATTTTCATACACTTTTATACTTTTTGATAGTTTTCTACTCTTTTTGTAGGTATTCTTGCGTATTTGGAGCATGAGCAATAAAGTGTCGAAGACACGGCTTCAAACGCGCGATTTTGAGCGGCGGAATCAATTCATTCGACGAATAAAGCTCAAAATCAAAGAATAATAAATCACCAATTTGGTTGATATGTTGTCAATGTTAGATAGGAAATTGAATAAGCTTTCCAACGCTTCGAACCGGGCGCAAATCGGAGTTACGGTTCTCAAGTTACGCCATTTTTACTAAAAGCTGTTTTTTTAATTCAGCAGGTTGGGCGCGATGCGCGCTCCTGCGCGGGACGCGCGCTGTACCAGATCCAAAATTGCATAAATAGGCGGAAATCAGATTTTTTAGGTTATGTTTTGGGTATTTTTGAACCCCAACTCATCCTAGGTCATTTTTGGGTAGATTTGGCTTGGAAACACCATTGGAGCTTGTAATCGGATGATCGGAGGTCGAATTTCTCATCGATTGGTGTTGACAAACCAAGAAATGTTTGGTTCCTCTTCTTCTCTTCTATTTGTATTTCTCTTTTGGTGAGTTTGTATGTAAATACTCTAAACCCATGGATGTTTGTTACTCTTTTTACTAGTTGTATAAAGTTTGCTTTACAAATCTTAATCGGTGTTTCCTTGATCTTTTTGCTTAAATGTTTTGGATTTGTGTTGTTGTAGAAATAGACATCACAAATATTGATTAGGGAGATATCTGTTAGCTTTTGATTCTAGACATAGGATTGGGGTTAACATCCGCATAATATCTGAGTTTAATGCTTCTGTGTTGTTCGATCGGTTGAGACATCGTCGAAAGAGCAATATAGTTGAACTCTGTCGGTGTTGCAGAAATGGACATTGATGTGAGGGATATGTGGTGATTCTGATGAGTATTGTAGATTAAGTACGGCAGAGTGATAAATCTAAGTTTGTGAGGAGTAGTTTAGATTCAAACCAGATAAGTTATTCTCTATCAAGAATGAATTTATTTTATGTTCATATGTTATATTTTTCCTTCTTACTTAAAACCCATTTAACCCAAACTCATAACTAAGAATCTGTCGAACGGCGATTCAATAGCACTAATCTCTGTGGACACGATAAATTCCCAGATAAATATTTCCAAAACTTTTGTTGCTTGCCGCTTTACCGCTCCAACAAAATGGCGCCGTTGCCGGGGATTGGTGTTTCTATTGAATTCGCATTGCGATAGTTTCTTTGTTTTTGAGTTTTGTGAATATCGTATATTTGTGAATTTCCTTATACTTGTATACTTTTGTATAGTTGGTTGTATAGATACATGTTCTAATTTTGTTTGGTGGACTTATTAAACAAGTTGAACTCGGATAGTTCTTTAATTTCAAATTTTCACTTTTCAACTTGTTTAGTTAATTTCACCAAACTTTTGTAAAAATTGTGTTTTTACTTATCGTTACGTGTTTGTTAATACATATTGTTGTATATTCTCTTGTTTTGTAATGTTTGTTCGTGTGTAGTTAGGATACTTTCTTTAGGTTCGCGTTGGGGTGAAAGCGTTGGCGTGTCGTGGAGAAAGCTACTACCCGAGCACAATAAAGGCGTCGAGCTTACGACGTAAAACAAGCGCTTGTTGGGAGGCACCCCAACGGTTTTTGACTTTTGTAAATTCTGTTAGTTGTGTAAAATGAGATGTGTAGGTGTAAAGTGGAGGCTACACCAGTTGTGCAGTCTTCTGGACTGGTTTTTGCTTTTCTGGTGTAGCGCGCGTCGCGCGCAAAGAGGGCGCGTCGCGCGGCCTGGGTGCTGAAAAGCTTGGTTTGGCAGAACATAGGGCGCGTCGCGCGGTCTTGAGGTCGCGTCGCGCGCCTTGTAACTTTTGGCCAGTGAATTATTTTTAATGGTTCACATGGCTAGCCTTTTTCCCACTTACACCAAGGCTTTATAGTATAGTATTTTATAGTTTTATTTTTTAATTCTTTTGTTGTTGTTTAGACTCAAATTTTGGCTCGATTACTTGGAGTCACATTTGGTAATTCTCTGATTTTGATTGATTCAACATGCCGTTTGTGCGGTAATGATTGTTCAAATTTGTACGTAGCAAGGTACTCGTTTATCGCATTCTATAGCATAGCATGTTTAGGAGACTTTTCATTTGTACAATTTTCATATTACTCATTCTTTTTGCATAACTTGCTCATGACTTGAATCACAATTAGTTTTCCCTTTTTACCATAAATGTGAGGTGGCTTTCCATTGTATATATATGCGAGAGACCGACATTTCTTGTTTTAACTGGATATTATTATGTTTAATCTTTCATTTGTATTGATTTTGTGAATGCACGAAAGTGATCAAGGCACTTGTTTGATTTTGAGCACAACTACCATAGCCAAATGTCAATTTACCTTGTGAGTGTGTGACCATTCGTAACCCCTTTAAGCCTTTTTGTCATTGTCCATTTTGTTTTTGAACTTGAGACATAGTTCACCTTTTTGATGGATTTTGATTATCATTTTTCTTGACCCTTAACTATGATGTTTAGTTGTATTTTTACCTTGCCATAGAAAGTAGAGAGTATTCACTTTATGTTGTGGTTGAATTCAAGTTGGGGAGAGGATGTTTGCCCATTTATATTGTGGTTGATATGAGGTTGTGAAAAGAAAAAGAAAGAAAAGAAAAGAAAAATGTGTGAAAAAGAAAGAAAAGAAAAAGAAAGAAAAAAGAGAAAAATTGAAGAAAAAAATATCAAAAAAGAGTTTGGAATAAGATTTGTGTTAATAAGTATTGTGTTTGGTGTGAAACATGTGATGAAGAAGAAGTTTGATTGGAATTTCATTGTTTGAAACTTTGTGGAAGTAATTACTCCCTTAGGTTTAGGCAAGTTTTTGTTTCGATTAGCTTTAGGACTTATCACTTGTTTGTTAACCGAGCCGCATTACAACCTTTAAAGCCCTTGTGATTCGTGTCGTTGCATTTTCAATACTATTTTTAGATGAACGCATAATTTTGTCTTTTGTTTGCAGGATTGTTGGATGAGTGTTCAAAGTCCTCACCTTTCGGTGTTTTTCATCTACCGATGAGTTTTTGCTAGACGTGATTCATGATTGAGCTTGTTTTGTTTTAGAATGTTTTATATGATTTTTGTACTTAGGATTCATTTCGTTTTCATGTTGTCGTTGTAGGATTGTGGTAAGTATTTACTTTGTTCGTACGTTTTTGTTTGAACTGTGCAATTGTTTCGTTTTCTAAACTTTGTTGATTCTTGATTCTTTGGATTTTTACTTTCGCGATTTCAGTGTTTGGCCTTGTTTGAGGACAAACAAATTCAAGTTGGGGAGAGTTGTTAAGTGCCAAAATGTAGTTATTTTGTATATATGTTTTGTGGCACTTATCGAGACTTTTGTTGATATTTGTTGAATAATTCCCTGTTTTGTGTATAAATACGTATACTTTGTGAATAGATATATTTTCATACACTTTTATACTTTTTGATAGTTTTCTACTCTTTTTGTAGGTATTCTTGCGTATTTGGAGCATGAGCAATAAAGTGTCGAAGACACGGCTTCAAACGCGCGATTTTGAGCGGCGGAATCAATTCATTCGACGAATAAAGCTCAAAATCAAAGAATAATAAATCACCAATTTGGTTGATATGTTGTCAATGTTAGATAGGAAATTGAATAAGCTTTCCAACGCTTCGAACCGGGCGCAAATCGGAGTTACGGTTCTCAAGTTACGCCATTTTTACTAAAAGCTGTTTTTTTAATTCAGCAGGTTGGGCGCAATGCGCACTCCTGCGCGGGACGCGCGCTGTACCAGATCCAAAATTGCATAAATAGGCGGAAATCAGATTTTTTAGGTTATGTTTTGGGTATTTTTGAACCCCAACTCATCCTAGGTCATTTTTGGGTAGATTTGGCTTGGAAACACCATTGGAGCTTGTAATCGGATGATCAGAGGTCGAATTTCTCATCGATTGGTGTTGACAAACCAAGAAATGTTTGGTTCCTCTTCTTATCTTCTATTTGTATTTCTCTTTTGGTGAGTTTGTATGTAAATACTCTAAACCCATGGATGTTTGTTACTCTTTTTACTAGTTGTATAAAGTTTGCTTTACAAATCTTAATCGGTGTTTCCTTGATCTTTTTGCTTAAATGTTTTGGATTTGTGTTGTTGTAGAAATAGACATCACAAATATTGATTAGGGAGATATTTATAAGTCGGAATTATTATATTGAAGGAATTATTATTATAAGTAATATAATTGATTATTTGAGTTATATCTCTTATTGGGCCTAAATTGATTTTGGAGGATATTAAATAAAGAGAGGATTTAATCACTAAGCCCAATTGGTTTTATATTAGGGTTTTAGAGATTTTGGGAAGAGGGAGTAGTCATAATGAAGAAACAAGAATAGAGGAGAAAGAGGCAAGCCTATGGAGAAGAAGAAGCTTGGAGATTTTTTTCATCCATGGTGTCAAGTAAAGATGCAATTAGAGACCCATTGAGTTGCTTCCATTGATAAGGTAAGGGTGGGGTTCTTTTCCTATAATGGGGTTTATGAAACCTTGTATGTTTGGGAATTGGGTGTATGGATTATTGCATAAACTTGTTGAGACAGGAGTTTACTTTTTACTTGAATATTTTAGATGTACTTACCTTGATGACAATCTTTCTATCATATGAACAAATGTTTGAATATAACCCTGAATTAGCTATCCGTGTCATTAATGGGGGTGGAAGCATGTTTTCCAATGTTGGCCTTGTAGATATATATAGCCATATTCATCCCTGTTTTTTTTTTGTAAGATTTTATACGAAAAGAAATTTCAATATGGATGTTACTTGTATTTTAGCATTTGGTGAAAATAAATAGTTATTCTCGCCGAGAATTTATTCTTTTAAATCTTGTGATTTCTTATGTATTGGGGTGTTGTGCAAATCCAAAAGCTTGTTAGTTATTAGGCTAGATAAAAGCTAGGGATCAAGCCAAACATAAGCAATTGATGTTCCTAGTTACTGGAAACGTTAATTAAATTTTAATACAAGAATGTTGATCTCATTGACTTCTATGGTTATAATTCTTGAGATTGAGTAGTAAAAAAGTTAGACACCGATTCTCTAAACTGTAATGTTTTATTAATTTCTCTAGGCTCCATGTAGAACCTTAGTGTATTGGAATGGTAGTAGACTGTTTTCTCTTATAAATATTTCTACCAAAGCTTCTGTTTCTTAAGGGTTCTATGTGAACAGTACCTTGATGGTTAAAAATGATAGCAAATCACTTTGTAGTTTGTATAATAAACTGGTTCCATAATCAAAATGAATAAAGTTATTCATTTATTCTAGTCATAGTGGCTCTTAATAATGAACTGTGTATATGATCATTATAAGTTATATATGATAGTTTTCCATAAACAAGCTCATTGCCAGAGTAAAGTAGTTGATTGGAAATAAGAAATGGGTAATTGGATTTTATTCAGAAACAGTAAGGAAGCGGTGGCTCCTATGTGGTGATGAGTGTTCCTATTATTTTTAGGACTATGGTTTATTAGTTAATTACTTTACAATGTAATGTAGTGATTACTATCTCTTAATTATAATGGTATGTTCAGGTAGTTCCGAGATAGTCCATTCTTAGGTAATTAAATTAATATTAATAGTTTAATCAATGAATTAGATAACCGGTAGCGACACGAATTATACCCGATTAATTAGATGATGCTTTGTGAATAATTTTGATTAATTGGTAATAGATTAGTGATTTAATTAAAGACTAATTTATGGAGAAGTATAGACTATTTTACAATTGACTTGGTGTGCCGAATTGTTATGATGTTTTGCTAATATTGATTCTCTGTGGTTAGTTGGTTAGCATTAAATTAATGAATAATTGCTTGATGTTGAAAGTGTGTGTTTATGTATAATTGGCAAAAAATGAGAATTAACATGAGATAGTACGGTTACTAGTGTTAATTGGATTGTGTGAATCGTAATTGATTAATTGGCCTTTTATATGTGAATGATATGTATGTGTTGTGAATGTTGTGTACAATTGGTGGATAATTCATCGAGTTGAATTATTGTGATATGCTAAATATTAAGATGGTAGAGATGATCTTAATTGCATATGTTTGATTAACATTGTACATACATTCATATCATGGATGCCTTGAAACAAAGGTGGTTTGCTTTGAAACATAAGCGAGGCTTAGATTCTAAAGTGAATCGGAAGCGGTAAACTATATGTTTACATTTGGTGGCTTTGATCTTGTCCGGATCTGAAGCGTGGCTAGATTCTATATGAATCGGAAGCGGTGGAACTTTGGGTCCACATTGGGTACCACATGCATAGAGTCACATGTCTTGCATTGAGTCACATTGAGGTTAAGTGATGGTTGAATATATGCATTTATGTGATTGTCATGTGTACATGAGATGTGATAATTGAAATTGGTGATGTTTTGATATATAATTGGTTAAACGTGTGAATATGTGATAATGATGGATTGTGTATATATTTGGAATAATAGTATTGAATCATGTGATTATTATACGATTGAACTTCGTGCATACTTGAATATGTGAAATTTATTGGATGATACTAATTACATGATTTATGACTTGTTGTGCGATGAAAAGTATGAGAGATTAATGAACTGTGGAAGTATGATGTGTATGGTAACTGTTGATACTTGCGATGTAATGATTTTATATGCCTGGATCCTAATATACAATTTATCATACGCCCACTTATATGATTTGATATCTCACCCTTTTCTCTTGTTTCGCCGTTGCCTTTATATTGGCAACGTGCAGGTATTCAAGTATGAAGATTTAGTTGCCGTTACTCGAGTCGGTTGTCGCTCTGATACGTAGCACTCTGGGGGGAACGATTTATACTATTTATGATGTTGCTATTTAATTGTTTCATTTTGGTTGGACAAAATGATAAGTTAACTGAAGATATTTTATTGAATATATTCTTAAGTGATTCCGCTGTGTTTTAATAAAAGAAGTTATTATGTTTTTAAAAGTATTATATGTTGAGTATTTGTTTAGTTGGTTAAAAGAAAGTGCTGTGTATCCGCTTTATGCGACGAGGTGGTTTGTTTTGTTTTGATTATGTGACGCCTCATTTGTTTATTGAGAATTTTGAAAACTCTGATTTTTATATATAATTGCCGGGTAGAAATGGGGTGTTACAATAGTGGTATCAGAGCCTGGTTGGTCCGTCCGGCCAAGTTGTCGAGTCTATTGAGTTGTACGACAGTTGAATGTTGTCAGTGTTTTAGTCTTTAGTACACGACACGTGTGTGAAACACTGTCCGTACTTGTTTGTTTTGTTGCAAGAATTGGTTTGATTCCAAGTGGGGGAGAAGTTTTGCTTCTCGAATATGTTTCTGTTGTAAGGGATGGTCCAGTATGTTATCGACAAGTGACGATGCAAGTGTTGTTGAGAGTTTTGGATGTTAACCAGAGTCGAATACAATGTGAAGTTAAGGATAATTTTGGGAGACAGAAGTTAGAGAGTGACGATGTTCAACACGGTTGAGGACAGTGAAGTTGTCGGTGCGTTTAACCTTTGCGTCTGATGCCGGTGTTTGACAAGTGTTAAAGTGATGAGGTTGCGGTAGACTTTATGTTTGACTCGCATAAGTGATTAACGGACGTAGTCGATGTGTGAAGTGTTGTGAATCGCGAACCAGAGTTGGAACTCGAGAATGCGCGTAGCTTGAGTTTTGGATATCTGATTTGAACTTCGTTTGAAGCGTCCGAAAGATAACGAGATGAAATATATTATAAGAATGATTGTCGCAGCCATAATAGATTTGAGTTTGACGTGATGATGTTGGGATGGGGTGCAGTTGTTGTCGAAGTTATTTGAGGAGTTTGGGAGATAACATAAAAATTGTCGATGCTTGACGTCGATGTTTGCAATTCGGATAACGTCAGAGATTCGTATCTTGAGTTTCGAGTATCAATTGGATGTACCGTTTGAACCTATGAAGAGGTGAAGTTGTATTATACCTTATGGAAATGTGTAAGTCTGTTGAATAAGAATGGTTGTTACCGCAAATGTCTGAAGTGAAGTTAAGCAGAACTTGTTGTTAATGATTAAAATGAGAAGACGAGATGTTGGTTTTAAAGATGTTTGACGATTGTGTGATGCTAAGTAATTGTGAATCAGATTTGGTATTATGTTTGGACGTCAGTGTCTCATCGACAAAATCAATTGAGTAAGAAGTTATAGGAGTTGTGAAAACCCAAAGTGAATTATTGGATTATGTCGTGTTATTGGATTTAAGTGGAAATTCAGAAAGAACACTATTATGATGTAACAACGATTTATACTCCACTAAGGTTGTCGGATACTAATTGGCAAATTGGGGAACTGATCACCCTCAATCTATTGTTAATAGTAGATGAAACTCGTGTTGGACGTTATACATTTGTCTTGTTGTCTTAATAGTGTAGAAAGAGTCTATATTTTATCGTGAAGATAGTCGCCCATCAATTTGTGTAGCTTGGTAAGAAGGATGGTTGAGTTAGAATTAGATGAGATTAACAATCGTTGTGGTACGTTTTATGCAAGCGAGTGTCGCAAAGTGAAAGATTGGAAATATCAAGTAAATAACGATGTGAGGATGAGTATTGAAGAAAATTTGTATTGGATCGAGAATTTGTGAACCGTATAAGTAGACGGGATTTTATCGAGAATGGTGACTTAAAAGAGAATTATCAGAGTTGATCAGCGGAAGCCTTAAGTGACATTGTTGTTGTAAGGCTTGAGGGAGTAAGATATTATATGCCAGAAGTCGGTAAAGATGAGTTATCTTGATATTTGGATTGACAGACTGTTGGAATAAGTGTGATGCGCCAGAATACTGCATTGAGTCGTTGATTTTTGCAAAACTGGTAAGAACTCTAATGTGTTAGTGTTCATGAGAATCGTTGTCTTGACGAAGAGGTAGTGATCGAAGTGTTACCAAGCGCGACTTGGAGATTTGAGATTTGGAGACGAGGTTTGTGTTTGGATGGTGTTGAGCGAATTTTCGAGGACGAAAATATTCTAAGTGGGGGAGAGTTGTAACACCCCGAATTTAATTAAATTGGGTAATTAAATTATTGAAGGATTTAAATATTTGATTTAGTCGAATTTGGATTGTCGGTGTTATTTAAGGGCGTATTTGGAATTATATAAATTGAAGACGGATATTCGGAAAATAATATTAAGAATAATATTATTTATAAGTCGGAATTATTATATTGAAGGAATTATTATTATAAGTAATATAATTGATTATTTGAGTTATATCTCTTATTGGGCCTAAATTGATTTTGGAGGATATTAAATAAAGAGAGGATTTAATCACTAAGCCCAATTGGTTTTATATTAGGGTTTTAGAGATTTTGGGAAGAGGGAGTAGTCATAATGAAGAAACAAGAATAGAGGAGAAAGAGGCAAGCCTATGGAGAAGAAGAAGCTTGGAGATTTTTTTCATCCATGGTGTCAAGTAAAGATGCAATTAGAGACCCATTGAGTTGCTTCCATTGATAAGGTAAGGGTGGGGTGCTTTTCCTATAATGGGGTTTATGAAACCTTGTATGTTTGGGAATTGGGTGTATGGATTATTGCATAAACTTGTTGAGACAGGAGTTTACTTTTTACTTGAATATTTTAGATGTACTTACCTTGATGACAATCTTTCTATCATATGAACAAATGTTTGAATATAACCCTGAATTAGCTATCCGTGTCATTAATGGGGGTGGAAGCATGTTTTCCAATGTTGGCCTTGTAGATATATATAGCCATATTCATCCCTGTTTTTTTTTTGTAAGATTTTATACGAAAAGAAATTTCAATATGGATGTTACTTGTATTTTAGCATTTGGTGAAAATAAATAGTTATTCTCGCCGAGAATTTATTCTTTTAAATCTTGTGATTTCTTATGTATTGGGGTGTTGTGCAAATCCAAAAGCTTGTTAGTTATTAGGCTAGATAAAAGCTAGGGATCAAGCCAAACATAAGCAATTGATGTTCCTAGTTACTGGAAACGTTAATTAAATTTTAATACAAGAATGTTGATCTCATTGACTTCTATGGTTATAATTCTTGAGATTGAGTAGTAAAAAAGTTAGACACCGATTCTCTAAACTGTAATGTTTTATTAATTTCTCTAGGCTCCATGTAGAACCTTAGTGTATTGGAATGGTAGTAGACTGTTTTCTCTTATAAATATTTCTACCAAAGCTTCTGTTTCTTAAGGGTTCTATGTGAACAGTACCTTGATGGTTAAAAATGATAGCAAATCACTTTGTAGTTTGTATAATAAACTGGTTCCATAATCAAAATGAATAAAGTTATTCATTTATTCTAGTCATAGTGGCTCTTAATAATGAACTGTGTATATGATCATTATAAGTTATATATGATAGTTTTCCATAAACAAGCTCATTGCCAGAGTAAAGTAGTTGATTGGAAATAAGAAATGGGTAATTGGATTTTATTCAGAAACAGTAAGGAAGCGGTGGCTCCTATGTGGTGATGAGTGTTCCTATTATTTTTAGGACTATGGTTTATTAGTTAATTACTTTACAATGTAATGTAGTGATTACTATCTCTTAATTATAATGGTATGTTCAGGTAGTTCCGAGATAGTCCATTCTTAGGTAATTAAATTAATATTAATAGTTTAATCAATGAATTAGATAACCGGTAGCGACACGAATTATACCCGATTAATTAGATGATGCTTTGTGAATAATTTTGATTAATTGGTAATAGATTAGTGATTTAATTAAAGACTAATTTATGGAGAAGTATAGACTATTTTACAATTGACTTGGTGTGCCGAATTGTTATGATGTTTTGCTAATATTGATTCTCTGTGGTTAGTTGGTTAGCATTAAATTAATGAATAATTGCTTGATGTTGAAAGTGTGTGTTTATGTATAATTGGCAAAAAATGAGAATTAACATGAGATAGTACGGTTACTAGTGTTAATTGGATTGTGTGAATCGTAATTGATTAATTGGCCTTTTATATGTGAATGATATGTATGTGTTGTGAATGTTGTGTACAATTGGTGGATAATTCATCGAGTTGAATTATTGTGATATGCTAAATATTAAGATGGTAGAGATGATCTTAATTGCATATGTTTGATTAACATTGTACATACATTCATATCATGGATGCCTTGAAACAAAGGTGGTTTGCTTTGAAACATAAGCGAGGCTTAGATTCTAAAGTGAATCGGAAGCGGTAAACTATATGTTTACATTTGGTGGCTTTGATCTTGTCCGGATCTGAAGCGTGGCTAGATTCTATATGAATCGGAAGCGGTGGAACTTTGGGTCCACATTGGGTACCACATGCATAGAGTCACATGTCTTGCATTGAGTCACATTGAGGTTAAGTGATGGTTGAATATATGCATTTATGTGATTGTCATGTGTACATGAGATGTGATAATTGAAATTGGTGATGTTTTGATATATAATTGGTTAAACGTGTGAATATGTGATAATGATGGATTGTGTATATATTTGGAATAATAGTATTGAATCATGTGATTATTATACGATTGAACTTCGTGCATACTTGAATATGTGAAATTTATTGGATGATACTAATTACATGATTTATGACTTGTTGTGCGATGAAAAGTATGAGAGATTAATGAACTGTGGAAGTATGATGTGTATGGTAACTGTTGATACTTGCGATGTAATGATTTTATATGCCTGGATCCTAATATACAATTTATCATACGCCCACTTATATGATTTGATATCTCACCCTTTTCTCTTGTTTCGCCGTTGCCTTTATATTGGCAACGTGCAGGTATTCAAGTATGAAGATTTAGTTGCCGTTACTCGAGTCGGTTGTCGCTCTGATACGTAGCACTCTGGGGGGAACGATTTATACTATTTATGATGTTGCTATTTAATTGTTTCATTTTGGTTGGACAAAATGATAAGTTAACTGAAGATATTTTATTGAATATATTCTTAAGTGATTCCGCTGTGTTTTAATAAAAGAAGTTATTATGTTTTTAAAAGTATTATATGTTGAGTATTTGTTTAGTTGGTTAAAAGAAAGTGCTGTGTATCCGCTTTATGCGACGAGGTGGTTTGTTTTGTTTTGATTATGTGACGCCTCATTTGTTTATTGAGAATTTTGAAAACTCTGATTTTTAGGGTTAACATCCGCATAATATCTGAGTTTAATGCTTCTGTGTTGTTTGATCGGTTGAGACATCGTCGAAAGAGCAATATAGTTGAACTCTGTCGGTGTTGCAGAAATGGACATTGATGTGAGGGATATGTGGTGATTCTGATGAGTATTGTAGATTAAGTACGGCAGAGTGATAAATCTAAGTTTGTGAGGAGTAGTTTAGATTCAAACCAGATAAGTTATTCTCTATCAAGAATGAATTTATTTTATGTTCATATGTTATATTTTTCCTTCTTACTTAAAACCCATTTAACCCAAACTCATAACTAAGAATCTGTCGAACGACGATTCAATAGCACTAATCTCTGTGGACACGATAAATTCCCAGATAAATATTTCCAAAACTTTTGTTGCTTGCCGCTTTACCGCTCCAACAAAATGGCACCGTTGCCGGGGATTGGTGTTTCTATTGAATTCGCATTGCGATAGTTTCTTTGTTTTTGAGTTTTGTGAATATCGTATATTTGTGAATTTCCTTATACTTGTATACTTTTGTATAGTTGGTTGTATAGATACATGTTCTAATTTTGTTTGGTGGACTTATTAAACAAGTTGAACTCGGATAGTTCTTTAATTTCAAATTTTCACTTTTCAACTTGTTTAGTTAATTTCACCAAACTTTTGTAAAAATTGTGTTTTTACTTATCGTTACGTGTTTGTTAATACATATTGTTGTATATTCTCTTATTTTGTAATGTTTGTTCGTGTGTAGTTAGGATACTTTCTTTAGGTTCGCGTTGGGGTGAAAGCGTTGGCGTGTCGTGGAGAAAGCTACTACCCGAGCACAATAAAGGCGTCGAGCTTACGACGTAAAACAAGCGCTTGTTGGGAGGCACCCCAACGGTTTTGACTTTTGTAAATTCTGTTAGTTGTGTAAAATGAGATGTGTAGGTGTAAAGTGGAGGCTACACCAGTTGTGCAGTCTTCTGGACTGGTTTTTGCTTTTCTGGTGTAGCGCGCGTCGCGCGCAAAGAGGGCGCGTCGCGCGGCCTGGGTGCTGAAAAGCTTGGTTTGGCAGAACATAGGGCGCGTCGCGCGGTCTTGAGGTCGCGTCGCGCGCCTTGTAACTTTTGGCCAGTGAATTATTTTTAATGGTTCACATGGCTAGCCTTTTTCCCACTTACACCAAGGCTTTATAGTATAGTATTTTATAGTTTTATTTTTTAATTCTTTTGTTGTTGTTTAGACTCAAATTTTGGCTCGATTACTTGGAGTCACATTTGGTAATTCTCTGATTTTGATTGATTCAACATGCCGTTTGTGCGGTAATGATTGTTCAAATTTGTACGTAGCAAGGTACTCGTTTATCGCATTCTATAGCATAGCATGTTTAGGAGACTTTTCATTTGTACAATTTTCATATTACTCATTCTTTTTGCATAACTTGCTCATGACTTGAATCACAATTAGTTTTCCCTTTTTACCATAAATGTGAGGTGGCTTTCCATTGTATATATATGCGAGAGACCGACATTTCTTGTTTTAACTGGATATTATTATGTTTAATCTTTCATTTGTATTGATTTTGTGAATGCACGAAAGTGATCAAGGCACTTGTTTGATTTTGAGCACAACTACCATAGCCAAATGTCAATTTACCTTGTGAGTGTGTGACCATTCGTAACCCCTTTAAGCCTTTTTGTCATTGTCCATTTTGTTTTTGAACTTGAGACATAGTTCACCTTTTTGATGGATTTTGATTATCATTTTTCTTGACCCTTAACTATGATGTTTAGTTGTATTTTTACCTTGCCATAGAAAGTAGAGAGTATTCACTTTATGTTGTGGTTGAATTCAAGTTGGGGAGAGGATGTTTGCCCATTTATATTGTGGTTGATATGAGGTTGTGAAAAGAAAAAGAAAGAAAAGAAAAGAAAAATGTGTGAAAAAGAAAGAAAAGAAAAAGAAAGAAAAAAGAGAAAAATTGAAGAAAAAAATATCAAAAAAGAGTTTGGAATAAGATTTGTGTTAATAAGTATTGTGTTTGGTGTGAAACATGTGATGAAGAAGAAGTTTGATTGGAATTTCATTGTTTGAAACTTTGTGGAAGTAATTACTCCCTTAGGTTTAGGCAAGTTTTTGTTTCGATTAGCTTTAGGACTTATCACTTGTTTGTTAACCGAGCCGCATTACAACCTTTAAAGCCCTTGTGATTCGTGTCGTTGCATTTTCAATACTATTTTTAGATGAACGCGTAATTTTGTCTTTTGTTTGCAAGATTGTTGGATGAGTGTTCAAAGTCCTCACCTTTCGGTGTTTTTCATCTACCGATGAGTTTTTGCTAGACGTGATTCATGATTGAGCTTGTTTTGTTTTAGAATGTTTTATATGATTTTTGTACTTAGGATTCATTTCGTTTTCATGTTGTCGTTGTAGGATTGTGGTAAGTATTTACTTTGTTCGTACGTTTTTGTTTGAACTGTGCAATTGTTTCGTTTTCTAAACTTTGTTGATTCTTGATTCTTTGGATTTTTACTTTCGCGATTTGAGTGTTTGGCCTTGTTTGAGGACAAACAAATTCAAGTTGGGGAGAGTTGTTAAGTGCCAAAATGTAGTTATTTTGTATATATGTTTTGTGGCACTTATCGAGACTTTTGTTGATATTTGTTGAATAATTCCCTGTTTTGTGTATAAATACGTATACTTTGTGAATAGATATATTTTCATACACTTTTATACTTTTTGATAGTTTTCTACTCTTTTTGTAGGTATTCTTGCGTATTTGGAGCATGAGCAATAAAGTGTCGAAGACACGGCTTCAAACGCGCGATTTTGAGCGGCGGAATCAATTCATTCGACGAATAAAGCTCAAAATCAAAGAATAATAAATCACCAATTTGGTTGATATGTTGTCAATGTTAGATAGGAAATTGAATAAGCTTTCCAACGCTTCGAACCGGGCGCAAATCGGAGTTACGGTTCTCAAGTTACGCCATTTTTACTAAAAGCTGTTTTTTTAATTCAGCAGGTTGGGCGCGATGCGCACTCCTGCGCGGGACGCGCGCTGTACCAGATCCAAAATTGCATAAATAGGCGGAAATCAGATTTTTTAGGTTATGTTTTGGGTATTTTTGAACCCCAACTCATCCTAGGTCATTTTTGGGTAGATTTGGCTTGGAAACACCATTGGAGCTTGTAATCGGATGATCGGAGGTCGAATTTCTCATCGATTGGTGTTGACAAACCAAGAAATGTTTGGTTCCTCTTCTTCTCTTCTATTTGTATTTCTCTTTTGGTGAGTTTGTATGTAAATACTCTAAACCCATGGATGTTTGTTACTCTTTTTACTAGTTGTATAAAGTTTGCTTTACAAATCTTAATCGGTGTTTCCTTGATCTTTTTGCTTAAATGTTTTGGATTTGTGTTGTTGTAGAAATAGACATCACAAATATTGATTAGGGAGATATCTGTTAGCTTTTGATTCTAGACATAGGATTGGGGTTAACATCCGCATAATATCTGAGTTTAATGCTTCTGTGTTGTTCGATCGGTTGAGACATCGTCGAAAGAGCAATATAGTTGAACTCTGTCGGTGTTGCAGAAATGGACATTGATGTGAGGGATATGTGGTGATTCTGATGAGTATTGTAGATTAAGTACGGCAGAGTGATAAATCTAAGTTTGTGAGGAGTAGTTTAGATTCAAACCAGATAAGTTATTCTCTATCAAGAATGAATTTATTTTATGTTCATATGTTATATTTTTCCTTCTTACTTAAAACCCATTTAACCCAAACTCATAACTAAGAATCTGTCGAACGGCGATTCAATAGCACTAATCTCTGTGGACACGATAAATTCCCAGATAAATATTTCCAAAACTTTTGTTGCTTGCCGCTTTACCGCTCCAACAAAATGGCGCCGTTGCCGGGGATTGGTGTTTCTATTGAATTCGCATTGCGATAGTTTCTTTGTTTTTGAGTTTTGTGAATATCGTATATTTGTGAATTTCCTTATACTTGTATACTTTTGTATAGTTGGTTGTATAGATACATGTTCTAATTTTGTTTGGTGGACTTATTAAACAAGTTGAACTCGGATAGTTCTTTAATTTCAAATTTTCACTTTTCAACTTGTTTAGTTAATTTCACCAAACTTTTGTAAAAATTGTGTTTTTACTTATCGTTACGTGTTTGTTAATACATATTGTTGTATATTCTCTTGTTTTGTAATGTTTGTTCGTGTGTAGTTAGGATACTTTCTTTAGGTTCGCGTTGGGGTGAAAGCGTTGGCGTGTCGTGGAGAAAGCTACTACCCGAGCACAATAAAGGCGTCGAGCTTACGACGTAAAACAAGCGCTTGTTGGGAGGCACCCCAACGGTTTTGACTTTTGTAAATTCTGTTAGTTGTGTAAAATGAGATGTGTAGGTGTAAAGTGGAGGCTACACCAGTTGTGCAGTCTTCTGGACTGGTTTTTGCTTTTCTGGTGTAGCGCGCGTCGCGCGCAAAGAGGGCGCGTCGCGCGGCCTGGGTGCTGAAAAGCTTGGTTTGGCAGAACATAGGGCGCGTCGCGCGGTCTTGAGGTCGCGTCGCGCGCCTTGTAACTTTTGGCCAGTGAATTATTTTTAATGGTTCACATGGCTAGCCTTTTTCCCACTTACACCAAGGCTTTATAGTATAGTATTTTATAGTTTTATTTTTTAATTCTTTTGTTGTTGTTTAGACTCAAATTTTGGCTCGATTACTTGGAGTCACATTTGGTAATTCTCTGATTTTGATTGATTCAACATGCCGTTTGTGCGGTAATGATTGTTCAAATTTGTACGTAGCAAGGTACTCGTTTATCGCATTCTATAGCATAGCATGTTTAGGAGACTTTTCATTTGTACAATTTTCATATTACTCATTCTTTTTGCATAACTTGCTCATGACTTGAATCACAATTAGTTTTCCCTTTTTACCATAAATGTGAGGTGGCTTTCCATTGTATATATATGCGAGAGACCGACATTTCTTGTTTTAACTGGATATTATTATGTTTAATCTTTCATTTGTATTGATTTTGTGAATGCACGAAAGTGATCAAGGCACTTGTTTGATTTTGAGCACAACTACCATAGCCAAATGTCAATTTACCTTGTGAGTGTGTGACCATTCGTAACCCCTTTAAGCCTTTTTGTCATTGTCCATTTTGTTTTTGAACTTGAGACATAGTTCACCTTTTTGATGGATTTTGATTATCATTTTTCTTGACCCTTAACTATGATGTTTAGTTGTATTTTTACCTTGCCATAGAAAGTAGAGAGTATTCACTTTATGTTGTGGTTGAATTCAAGTTGGGGAGAGGATGTTTGCCCATTTATATTGTGGTTGATATGAGGTTGTGAAAAGAAAAAGAAAGAAAAGAAAAGAAAAATGTGTGAAAAAGAAAGAAAAGAAAAAGAAAGAAAAAAGAGAAAAATTGAAGAAAAAAATATCAAAAAAGAGTTTGGAATAAGATTTGTGTTAATAAGTATTGTGTTTGGTGTGAAACATGTGATGAAGAAGAAGTTTGATTGGAATTTCATTGTTTGAAACTTTGTGGAAGTAATTACTCCCTTAGGTTTAGGCAAGTTTTTGTTTCGATTAGCTTTAGGACTTATCACTTGTTTGTTAACCGAGCCGCATTACAACCTTTAAAGCCCTTGTGATTCGTGTCGTTGCATTTTCAATACTATTTTTAGATGAACGCGTAATTTTGTCTTTTGTTTGCAAGGATTGTTGGATGAGTGTTCAAAGTCCTCACCTTTCGGTGTTTTTCATCTACCGATGAGTTTTTGCTAGACGTGATTCATGATTGAGCTTGTTTTGTTTTAGAATGTTTTATATGATTTTTGTACTTAGGATTCATTTCGTTTTCATGTTGTCGTTGTAGGATTGTGGTAAGTATTTACTTTGTTCGTACGTTTTTGTTTGAACTGTGCAATTGTTTCGTTTTCTAAACTTTGTTGATTCTTGATTCTTTGGATTTTTACTTTCGCGATTTGAGTGTTTGGCCTTGTTTGAGGACAAACAAATTCAAGTTGGGGAGAGTTGTTAAGTGCCAAAATGTAGTTATTTTGTATATATGTTTTGTGGCACTTATCGAGACTTTTGTTGATATTTGTTGAATAATTCCCTGTTTTGTGTATAAATACGTATACTTTGTGAATAGATATATTTTCATACACTTTTATACTTTTTGATAGTTTTCTACTCTTTTTGTAGGTATTCTTGCGTATTTGGAGCATGAGCAATAAAGTGTCGAAGACACGGCTTCAAACGCGCGATTTTGAGCGGCGGAATCAATTCATTCGACGAATAAAGCTCAAAATCAAAGAATAATAAATCACCAATTTGGTTGATATGTTGTCAATGTTAGATAGGAAATTGAATAAGCTTTCCAACGCTTCGAACCGGGCGCAAATCGGAGTTACGGTTCTCAAGTTACGCCATTTTTACTAAAAGCTGTTTTTTTAATTCAGCAGGTTGGGCGCGATGCGCACTCCTGCGCGGGACGCGCGCTGTACCAGATCCAAAATTGCATAAATAGGCGGAAATCAGATTTTTTAGGTTATGTTTTGGGTATTTTTGAACCCCAACTCATCCTAGGTCATTTTTGGGTAGATTTGGCTTGGAAACACCATTGGAGCTTGTAATCGGATGATCGGAGGTCGAATTTCTCATCGATTGGTGTTGACAAACCAAGAAATGTTTGGTTCCTCTTCTTCTCTTCTATTTGTATTTCTCTTTTGGTGAGTTTGTATGTAAATACTCTAAACCCATGGATGTTTGTTACTCTTTTTACTAGTTGTATAAAGTTTGCTTTACAAATCTTAATCGGTGTTTCCTTGATCTTTTTGCTTAAATGTTTTGGATTTGTGTTGTTGTAGAAATAGACATCACAAATATTGATTAGGGAGATATCTGTTAGCTTTTGATTCTAGACATAGGATTGGGGTTAACATCCGCATAATATCTGAGTTTAATGCTTCTGTGTTGTTCGATCGGTTGAGACATCGTCGAAAGAGCAATATAGTTGAACTCTGTCGGTGTTGCAGAAATGGACATTGATGTGAGGGATATGTGGTGATTCTGATGAGTATTGTAGATTAAGTACGGCAGAGTGATAAATCTAAGTTTGTGAGGAGTAGTTTAGATTCAAACCAGATAAGTTATTCTCTATCAAGAATGAATTTATTTTATGTTCATATGTTATATTTTTCCTTCTTACTTAAAACCCATTTAACCCAAACTCATAACTAAGAATCTGTCGAACGGCGATTCAATAGCACTAATCTCTGTGGACACGATAAATTCCCAGATAAATATTTCCAAAACTTTTGTTGCTTGCCGCTTTACCGCTCCAACAAAATGGCGCCGTTGCCGGGGATTGGTGTTTCTATTGAATTCGCATTGCGATAGTTTCTTTGTTTTTGAGTTTTGTGAATATCGTATATTTGTGAATTTCCTTATACTTGTATACTTTTGTATAGTTGGTTGTATAGATACATGTTCTAATTTTGTTTGGTGGACTTATTAAACAAGTTGAACTCGGATAGTTCTTTAATTTCAAATTTTCACTTTTCAACTTGTTTAGTTAATTTCACCAAACTTTTGTAAAAATTGTGTTTTTACTTATCGTTACGTGTTTGTTAATACATATTGTTGTATATTCTCTTGTTTTGTAATGTTTGTTCGTGTGTAGTTAGGATACTTTCTTTAGGTTCGCGTTGGGGTGAAAGCGTTGGCGTGTCGTGGAGAAAGCTACTACCCGAGCACAATAAAGGCGTCGAGCTTACGACGTAAAACAAGCGCTTGTTGGGAGGCACCCCAACGGTTTTGACTTTTGTAAATTCTGTTAGTTGTGTAAAATGAGATGTGTAGGTGTAAAGTGGAGGCTACACCAGTTGTGCAGTCTTCTGGACTGGTTTTTGCTTTTCTGGTGTAGCGCGCGTCGCGCGCAAAGAGGGCGCGTCGCGCGGCCTGGGTGCTGAAAAGCTTGGTTTGGCAGAACATAGGGCGCGTCGCGCGGTCTTGAGGTCGCGTCGCGCGCCTTGTAACTTTTGGCCAGTGAATTATTTTTAATGGTTCACATGGCTAGCCTTTTTCCCACTTACACCAAGGCTTTATAGTATAGTATTTTATAGTTTTATTTTTTAATTCTTTTGTTGTTGTTTAGACTCAAATTTTGGCTCGATTACTTGGAGTCACATTTGGTAATTCTCTGATTTTGATTGATTCAACATGCCGTTTGTGCGGTAATGATTGTTCAAATTTGTACGTAGCAAGGTACTCGTTTATCGCATTCTATAGCATAGCATGTTTAGGAGACTTTTCATTTGTACAATTTTCATATTACTCATTCTTTTTGCATAACTTGCTCATGACTTGAATCACAATTAGTTTTCCCTTTTTACCATAAATGTGAGGTGGCTTTCCATTGTATATATATGCGAGAGACCGACATTTCTTGTTTTAACTGGATATTATTATGTTTAATCTTTCATTTGTATTGATTTTGTGAATGCACGAAAGTGATCAAGGCACTTGTTTGATTTTGAGCACAACTACCATAGCCAAATGTCAATTTACCTTGTGAGTGTGTGACCATTCGTAACCCCTTTAAGCCTTTTTGTCATTGTCCATTTTGTTTTTGAACTTGAGACATAGTTCACCTTTTTGATGGATTTTGATTATCATTTTTCTTGACCCTTAACTATGATGTTTAGTTGTATTTTTACCTTGCCATAGAAAGTAGAGAGTATTCACTTTATGTTGTGGTTGAATTCAAGTTGGGGAGAGGATGTTTGCCCATTTATATTGTGGTTGATATGAGGTTGTGAAAAGAAAAAGAAAGAAAAGAAAAGAAAAATGTGTGAAAAAGAAAGAAAAGAAAAAGAAAGAAAAAAGAGAAAAATTGAAGAAAAAAATATCAAAAAAGAGTTTGGAATAAGATTTGTGTTAATAAGTATTGTGTTTGGTGTGAAACATGTGATGAAGAAGAAGTTTGATTGGAATTTCATTGTTTGAAACTTTGTGGAAGTAATTACTCCCTTAGGTTTAGGCAAGTTTTTGTTTCGATTAGCTTTAGGACTTATCACTTGTTTGTTAACCGAGCCGCATTACAACCTTTAAAGCCCTTGTGATTCGTGTCGTTGCATTTTCAATACTATTTTTAGATGAACGCGTAATTTTGTCTTTTGTTTGCAAGGATTGTTGGATGAGTGTTCAAAGTCCTCACCTTTCGGTGTTTTTCATCTACCGATGAGTTTTTGCTAGACGTGATTCATGATTGAGCTTGTTTTGTTTTAGAATGTTTTATATGATTTTTGTACTTAGGATTCATTTCGTTTTCATGTTGTCGTTGTAGGATTGTGGTAAGTATTTACTTTGTTCGTACGTTTTTGTTTGAACTGTGCAATTGTTTCGTTTTCTAAACTTTGTTGATTCTTGATTCTTTGGATTTTTACTTTCGCGATTTGAGTGTTTGGCCTTGTTTGAGGACAAACAAATTCAAGTTGGGGAGAGTTGTTAAGTGCCAAAATGTAGTTATTTTGTATATATGTTTTGTGGCACTTATCGAGACTTTTGTTGATATTTGTTGAATAATTCCCTGTTTTGTGTATAAATACGTATACTTTGTGAATAGATATATTTTCATACACTTTTATACTTTTTGATAGTTTTCTACTCTTTTTGTAGGTATTCTTGCGTATTTGGAGCATGAGCAATAAAGTGTCGAAGACACGGCTTCAAACGCGCGATTTTGAGCGGCGGAATCAATTCATTCGACGAATAAAGCTCAAAATCAAAGAATAATAAATCACCAATTTGGTTGATATGTTGTCAATGTTAGATAGGAAATTGAATAAGCTTTCCAACGCTTCGAACCGGGCGCAAATCGGAGTTACGGTTCTCAAGTTACGCCATTTTTACTAAAAGCTGTTTTTTTAATTCAGCAGGTTGGGCGCGATGCGCGCTCCTGCGCGGGACGCGCGCTGTACCAGATCCAAAATTGCATAAATAGGCGGAAATCAGATTTTTTAGGTTATGTTTTGGGTATTTTTGAACCCCAACTCATCCTAGGTCATTTTTGGGTAGATTTGGCTTGGAAACACCATTGGAGCTTGTAATCGGATGATCGGAGGTCGAATTTCTCATCGATTGGTGTTGACAAACCAAGAAATGTTTGGTTCCTCTTCTTCTCTTCTATTTGTATTTCTCTTTTGGTGAGTTTGTATGTAAATACTCTAAACCCATGGATGTTTGTTACTCTTTTTACTAGTTGTATAAAGTTTGCTTTACAAATCTTAATCGGTGTTTCCTTGATCTTTTTGCTTAAATGTTTTGGATTTGTGTTGTTGTAGAAATAGACATCACAAATATTGATTAGGGAGATATCTGTTAGCTTTTGATTCTAGACATAGGATTGGGGTTAACATCCGCATAATATCTGAGTTTAATGCTTCTGTGTTGTTCGATCGGTTGAGACATCGTCGAAAGAGCAATATAGTTGAACTCTGTCGGTGTTGCAGAAATGGACATTGATGTGAGGGATATGTGGTGATTCTGATGAGTATTGTAGATTAAGTACGGCAGAGTGATAAATCTAAGTTTGTGAGGAGTAGTTTAGATTCAAACCAGATAAGTTATTCTCTATCAAGAATGAATTTATTTTATGTTCATATGTTATATTTTTCCTTCTTACTTAAAACCCATTTAACCCAAACTCATAACTAAGAATCTGTCGAACGGCGATTCAATAGCACTAATCTCTGTGGACACGATAAATTCCCAGATAAATATTTCCAAAACTTTTGTTGCTTGCCGCTTTACCGCTCCAACAAAATGGCGCCGTTGCCGGGGATTGGTGTTTCTATTGAATTCGCATTGCGATAGTTTCTTTGTTTTTGAGTTTTGTGAATATCGTATATTTGTGAATTTCCTTATACTTGTATACTTTTGTATAGTTGGTTGTATAGATACATGTTCTAATTTTGTTTGGTGGACTTATTAAACAAGTTGAACTCGGATAGTTCTTTAATTTCAAATTTTCACTTTTCAACTTGTTTAGTTAATTTCACCAAACTTTTGTAAAAATTGTGTTTTTACTTATCGTTACGTGTTTGTTAATACATATTGTTGTATATTCTCTTGTTTTGTAATGTTTGTTCGTGTGTAGTTAGGATACTTTCTTTAGGTTCGCGTTGGGGTGAAAGCGTTGGCGTGTCGTGGAGAAAGCTACTACCCGAGCACAATAAAGGCGTCGAGCTTACGACGTAAAACAAGCGCTTGTTGGGAGGCACCCCAACGGTTTTGACTTTTGTAAATTCTGTTAGTTGTGTAAAATGAGATGTGTAGGTGTAAAGTGGAGGCTACACCAGTTGTGCAGTCTTCTGGACTGGTTTTTGCTTTTCTGGTGTAGCGCGCGTCGCGCGCAAAGAGGGCGCGTCGCGCGGCCTGGGTGCTGAAAAGCTTGGTTTGGCAGAACATAGGGCGCGTCGCGCGGTCTTGAGGTCGCGTCGCGCGCCTTGTAACTTTTGGCCAGTGAATTATTTTTAATGGTTCACATGGCTAGCCTTTTTCCCACTTACACCAAGGCTTTATAGTATAGTATTTTATAGTTTTATTTTTTAATTCTTTTGTTGTTGTTTAGACTCAAATTTTGGCTCGATTACTTGGAGTCACATTTGGTAATTCTCTGATTTTGATTGATTCAACATGCCGTTTGTGCGGTAATGATTGTTCAAATTTGTACGTAGCAAGGTACTCGTTTATCGCATTCTATAGCATAGCATGTTTAGGAGACTTTTCATTTGTACAATTTTCATATTACTCATTCTTTTTGCATAACTTGCTCATGACTTGAATCACAATTAGTTTTCCCTTTTTACCATAAATGTGAGGTGGCTTTCCATTGTATATATATGCGAGAGACCGACATTTCTTGTTTTAACTGGATATTATTATGTTTAATCTTTCATTTGTATTGATTTTGTGAATGCACGAAAGTGATCAAGGCACTTGTTTGATTTTGAGCACAACTACCATAGCCAAATGTCAATTTACCTTGTGAGTGTGTGACCATTCGTAACCCCTTTAAGCCTTTTTGTCATTGTCCATTTTGTTTTTGAACTTGAGACATAGTTCACCTTTTTGATGGATTTTGATTATCATTTTTCTTGACCCTTAACTATGATGTTTAGTTGTATTTTTACCTTGCCATAGAAAGTAGAGGAGTATTCACTTTATGTTGTGGTTGAATTCAAGTTGGGGAGAGGATGTTTGCCCATTTATATTGTGGTTGATATGAGGTTGTGAAAAGAAAAAGAAAGAAAAGAAAAGAAAAATGTGTGAAAAAGAAAGAAAAGAAAAAGAAAGAAAAAAGAGAAAAATTGAAGAAAAAAATATCAAAAAAGAGTTTGGAATAAGATTTGTGTTAATAAGTATTGTGTTTGGTGTGAAACATGTGATGAAGAAGAAGTTTGATTGGAATTTCATTGTTTGAAACTTTGTGGAAGTAATTACTCCCTTAGGTTTAGGCAAGTTTTTGTTTCGATTAGCTTTAGGACTTATCACTTGTTTGTTAACCGAGCCGCATTACAACCTTTAAAGCCCTTGTGATTCGTGTCGTTGCATTTTCAATACTATTTTTAGATGAACGCGTAATTTTGTCTTTTGTTTGCAAGATTGTTGGATGAGTGTTCAAAGTCCTCACCTTTCGGTGTTTTTCATCTACCGATGAGTTTTTGCTAGACGTGATTCATGATTGAGCTTGTTTTGTTTTAGAATGTTTTATATGATTTTTGTACTTAGGATTCATTTCGTTTTCATGTTGTCGTTGTAGGATTGTGGTAAGTATTTACTTTGTTCGTACGTTTTTGTTTGAACTGTGCAATTGTTTCGTTTTCTAAACTTTGTTGATTCTTGATTCTTTGGATTTTTACTTTCGCGATTTGAGTGTTTGGCCTTGTTTGAGGACAAACAAATTCAAGTTGGGGAGAGTTGTTAAGTGCCAAAATGTAGTTATTTTGTATATATGTTTTGTGGCACTTATCGAGACTTTTGTTGATATTTGTTGAATAATTCCCTGTTTTGTGTATAAATACGTATACTTTGTGAATAGATATATTTTCATACACTTTTATACTTTTTGATAGTTTTCTACTCTTTTTGTAGGTATTCTTGCGTATTTGGAGCATGAGCAATAAAGTGTCGAAGACACGGCTTCAAACGCGCGATTTTGAGCGGCGGAATCAATTCATTCGACGAATAAAGCTCAAAATCAAAGAATAATAAATCACCAATTTGGTTGATATGTTGTCAATGTTAGATAGGAAATTGAATAAGCTTTCCAACGCTTCGAACCGGGCGCAAATCGGAGTTACGGTTCTCAAGTTACGCCATTTTTACTAAAAGCTGTTTTTTTAATTCAGCAGGTTGGGCGCGATGCGCGCTCCTGCGCGGGACGCGCGCTGTACCAGATCCAAAATTGCATAAATAGGCGGAAATCAGATTTTTTAGGTTATGTTTTGGGTATTTTTGAACCCCAACTCATCCTAGGTCATTTTTGGGTAGATTTGGCTTGGAAACACCATTGGAGCTTGTAATCGGATGATCGGAGGTCGAATTTCTCATCGATTGGTGTTGACAAACCAAGAAATGTTTGGTTCCTCTTCTTCTCTTCTATTTGTATTTCTCTTTTGGTGAGTTTGTATGTAAATACTCTAAACCCATGGATGTTTGTTACTCTTTTTACTAGTTGTATAAAGTTTGCTTTACAAATCTTAATCGGTGTTTCCTTGATCTTTTTGCTTAAATGTTTTGGATTTGTGTTGTTGTAGAAATAGACATCACAAATATTGATTAGGGAGATATCTGTTAGCTTTTGATTCTAGACATAGGATTGGGGTTAACATCCGCATAATATCTGAGTTTAATGCTTCTGTGTTGTTCGATCGGTTGAGACATCGTCGAAAGAGCAATATAGTTGAACTCTGTCGGTGTTGCAGAAATGGACATTGATGTGAGGGATATGTGGTGATTCTGATGAGTATTGTAGATTAAGTACGGCAGAGTGATAAATCTAAGTTTGTGAGGAGTAGTTTAGATTCAAACCAGATAAGTTATTCTCTATCAAGAATGAATTTATTTTATGTTCATATGTTATATTTTTCCTTCTTACTTAAAACCCATTTAACCCAAACTCATAACTAATAATCTGTCGAACGGCGATTCAATAGCACTAATCTCTGTGGACACGATAAATTCCCAGATAAATATTTCCAAAACTTTTGTTGCTTGCCGCTTTACCGCTCCAACAAAATGGCGCCGTTGCCGGGGATTGGTGTTTCTATTGAATTCGCATTGCGATAGTTTCTTTGTTTTTGAGTTTTGTGAATATCGTATATTTGTGAATTTCCTTATACTTGTATACTTTTGTATAGTTGGTTGCATAGATACATGTTCTAATTTTGTTTGGTGGACTTATTAAACAAGTTGAACTCGGATAGTTCTTTAATTTCAAATTTTCACTTTTCAACTTGTTTAGTTAATTTCACCAAACTTTTGTAAAAATTGTGTTTTTACTTATCGTTACGTGTTTGTTAATACATATTGTTGTATATTCTCTTGTTTCGTAATGTTTGTTCGTGTGTAGTTAGGATACTTTCTTTAGGTTCGCGTTGGGGTGAAAGCGTTGGCGTGTCGTGGAGAAAGCTACTACCCGAGCACAATAAAGGCGTCGAGCTTACGACGTAAAACAAGCGCTTGTTGGGAGGCACCCCAACGGTTTTGACTTTTGTAAATTCTGTTAGTTGTGTAAAATGAGATGTGTAGGTGTAAAGTGGAGGCTACACCAGTTGTGCAGTCTTCTGGACTGGTTTTTGCTTTTCTGGTGTAGCGCGCGTCGCGCGCAAAGAGGGCGCGTCGCGCGGCCTGGGTGCTGAAAAGCTTGGTTTGGCAGAACATAGGGCGCGTCGCGCGGTCTTGAGGTCGCGTCGCGCGCCTTGTAACTTTTGGCCAGTGAATTATTTTTAATGGTTCACATGGCTAGCCTTTTTCCCACTTACACCAAGGCTTTATAGTATAGTATTTTATAGTTTTATTTTTTAATTCTTTTGTTGTTGTTTAGACTCAAATTTTGGCTCGATTACTTGGAGTCACATTTGGTAATTCTCTGATTTTGATTGATTCAACATGCCGTTTGTGCGGTAATGATTGTTCAAATTTGTACGTAGCAAGGTACTCGTTTATCGCATTCTATAGCATAGCATGTTTAGGAGACTTTTCATTTGTACAATTTTCATATTACTCATTCTTTTTGCATAACTTGCTCATGACTTGAATCACAATTAGTTTTCCCTTTTTACCATAAATGTGAGGTGGCTTTCCATTGTATATATATGCGAGAGACCGACATTTCTTGTTTTAACTGGATATTATTATGTTTAATCTTTCATTTGTATTGATTTTGTGAATGCACGAAAGTGATCAAGGCACTTGTTTGATTTTGAGCACAACTACCATAGCCAAATGTCAATTTACCTTGTGAGTGTGTGACCATTCGTAACCCCTTTAAGCCTTTTTGTCATTGTCCATTTTGTTTTTGAACTTGAGACATAGTTCACCTTTTTGATGGATTTTGATTATCATTTTTCTTGACCCTTAACTATGATGTTTAGTTGTATTTTTACCTTGCCATAGAAAGTAGGGAGTATTCACTTTATGTTGTGGTTGAATTCAAGTTGGGGAGAGGATGTTTGCCCATTTATATTGTGGTTGATATGAGGTTGTGAAAAGAAAAAGAAAGAAAAGAAAAGAAAAATGTGTGAAAAAGAAAGAAAAGAAAAAGAAAGAAAAAAGAGAAAAATTGAAGAAAAAAATATCAAAAAAGAGTTTGGAATAAGATTTGTGTTAATAAGTATTGTGTTTGGTGTGAAACATGTGATGAAGAAGAAGTTTGATTGGAATTTCATTGTTTGAAACTTTGTGGAAGTAATTACTCCCTTAGGTTTAGGCAAGTTTTTGTTTCGATTAGCTTTAGGACTTATCACTTGTTTGTTAACCGAGCCGCATTACAACCTTTAAAGCCCTTGTGATTCGTGTCGTTGCATTTTCAATACTATTTTTAGATGAACGCGTAATTTTGTCTTTTGTTTGCAAGATTGTTGGATGAGTGTTCAAAGTCCTCACCTTTCGGTGTTTTTCATCTACCGATGAGTTTTTGCTAGACGTGATTCATGATTGAGCTTGTTTTGTTTTAGAATGTTTTATATGATTTTTGTACTTAGGATTCATTTCGTTTTCATGTTGTCGTTGTAGGATTGTGGTAAGTATTTACTTTGTTCGTACGTTTTTGTTTGAACTGTGCAATTGTTTCGTTTTCTAAACTTTGTTGATTCTTGATTCTTTGGATTTTTACTTTCGCGATTTGAGTGTTTGGCCTTGTTTGAGGACAAACAAATTCAAGTTGGGGAGAGTTGTTAAGTGCCAAAATGTAGTTATTTTGTATATATGTTTTGTGGCACTTATCGAGACTTTTGTTGATATTTGTTGAATAATTCCCTGTTTTGTGTATAAATACGTATACTTTGTGAATAGATATATTTTCATACACTTTTATACTTTTTGATAGTTTTCTACTCTTTTTGTAGGTATTCTTGCGTATTTGGAGCATGAGCAATAAAGTGTCGAAGACACGGCTTCAAACGCGCGATTTTGAGCGGCGGAATCAATTCATTCGACGAATAAAGCTCAAAATCAAAGAATAATAAATCACCAATTTGGTTGATATGTTGTCAATGTTAGATAGGAAATTGAATAAGCTTTCCAACGCTTCGAACCGGGCGCAAATCGGAGTTACGGTTCTCAAGTTACGCCATTTTTACTAAAAGCTGTTTTTTTAATTCAGCAGGTTGGGCGCGATGCGCGCTCCTGCGCGGGTCGCGCGCTGTACCAGATCCAAAATTGCATAAATAGGCGGAAATCAGATTTTTTAGGTTATGTTTTGGGTATTTTTGAACCCCAACTCATCCTAGGTCATTTTTGGGTAGATTTGGCTTGGAAACACCATTGGAGCTTGTAATCGGATGATCGGAGGTCGAATTTCTCATCGATTGGTGTTGACAAACCAAGAAATGTTTGGTTCCTCTTCTTCTCTTCTATTTGTATTTCTCTTTTGGTGAGTTTGTATGTAAATACTCTAAACCCATGGATGTTTGTTACTCTTTTTACTAGTTGTATAAAGTTTGCTTTACAAATCTTAATCGGTGTTTCCTTGATCTTTTTGCTTAAATGTTTTGGATTTGTGTTGTTGTAGAAATAGACATCACAAATATTGATTAGGGAGATATCTGTTAGCTTTTGATTCTAGACATAGGATTGGGGTTAACATCCGCATAATATCTGAGTTTAATGCTTCTGTGTTGTTCGATCGGTTGAGACATCGTCGAAAGAGCAATATAGTTGAACTCTGTCGGTGTTGCAGAAATGGACATTGATGTGAGGGATATGTGGTGATTCTGATGAGTATTGTAGATTAAGTACGGCAGAGTGATAAATCTAAGTTTGTGAGGAGTAGTTTAGATTCAAACCAGATAAGTTATTCTCTATCAAGAATGAATTTATTTTATGTTCATATGTTATATTTTTCCTTCTTACTTAAAACCCATTTAACCCAAACTCATAACTAATAATCTGTCGAACGGCGATTCAATAGCACTAATCTCTGTGGACACGATAAATTCCCAGATAAATATTTCCAAAACTTTTGTTGCTTGCCGCTTTACCGCTCCAACAAAATGGCGCCGTTGCCGGGGATTGGTGTTTCTATTGAATTCGCATTGCGATAGTTTCTTTGTTTTTGAGTTTTGTGAATATCGTATATTTGTGAATTTCCTTATACTTGTATACTTTTGTATAGTTGGTTGCATAGATACATGTTCTAATTTTGTTTGGTGGACTTATTAAACAAGTTGAACTCGGATAGTTCTTTAATTTCAAATTTTCACTTTTCAACTTGTTTAGTTAATTTCACCAAACTTTTGTAAAAATTGTGTTTTTACTTATCGTTACGTGTTTGTTAATACATATTGTTCTATGCACCAAGCTGTTTGACTCTGATGATATTCAAATATTATATTCAAACATCAGATCAGAAGAAAGTACAGGTGGCAGGCTACGCTGACTGACAAAAGGAACGTTGGAAGCTATTAAAGGCAACGTCAGTAGACACAGCGTGAACAAGGCTCGAGGTAGTTGACAAAAGCGTGAAACATTAAATGCAAAGCTGTACGGAACACGCAAAGCATTAAATGCGTTCAACGGTCATCTTCTCAAACGCCTATAAATATGAAGTTCTGATGAGAAGCAAGGTTACCAATTCTGAACAACTCTGAACCAAATTCTGTGAATATTAACTTGCTGAAACGCTGTTCAATTCAAAGCTCAGAAACTTCATCTTCATCAAAGCTCACTACATTGCTGTTGTAATATATTAGTGAGATTAAGCTTAAACGTTAAGAGAAATATCACTGTTGTGATTATAGCTTTTAAGAAGCATTGTAAAACTCTTATTTGATTACATTAATTTGTAAGGTATATTCTCTTGTTTCGTAATGTTTGTTCGTGTGTAGTTAGGATACTTTCTTTAGGTTCGCGTTGGGGTGAAAGTGTTGGCGTGTCGTGGAGAAAGCTACTACCCGAGCACAATAAAGGCGTCGAGCTTACGACGTAAAACAAGCGCTTGTTGGGAGGCACCCCAACGGTTTTGACTTTTGTAAATTCTGTTAGTTGTGTAAAATGAGATGTGTAGGTGTAAAGTGGAGGCTACACCAGTTGTGCAGTCTTCTGGACTGGTTTTTGCTTTTCTGGTGTAGCGCGCGTCGCGCGCAAAGAGGGCGCGTCGCGCGGCCTGGGAGCTGAAAAGCTTGGTTTGGCAGAACATAGGGCGCGTCGCGCGGTCTTGAGGTCGCGTCGCGCGCCTTGTAACTTTTGGCCAGTGAATTATTTTTAATGGTTCACATGGCTAGCCTTTTTCCCACTTACACCAAGGCTTTATAGTATAGTATTTTATAGTTTTATTTTTTAATTCTTTTGTTGTTGTTTAGACTCAAATTTTGGCTCGATTACTTGGAGTCACATTTGGTAATTCTCTGATTTTGATTGATTCAACATGCCGGTTGTGCGGTAATGATTGTTCAAATTTGTACGTAGCAAGGTACTCGTTTATCGCATTCTATAGCATAGCATGTTTAGGAGACTTTTCATTTGTACAATTTTCATATTACTCATTCTTTTTGCATAACTTGCTCATGACTTGAATCACAATTAGTTTTCCCTTTTTACCATAAATGTGAGGTGGCTTTCCATTGTATATATATGCGAGAGACCGACATTTCTTGTTTTAACTGGATATTATTATGTTTAATCTTTCATTTGTATTGATTTTGTGAATGCACGAAAGTGATCAAGGCACTTGTTTGATTTTGAGCACAACTACCATAGCCAAATGTCAATTTACCTTGTGAGTGTGTGACCATTCGTAACCCCTTTAAGCCTTTTTGTCATTGTCCATTTTGTTTTTGAACTTGAGACATAGTTCACCTTTTTGATGGATTTTGATTATCATTTTTCTTGACCCTTAACTATGATGTTTAGTTGTATTTTTACCTTGCCATAGAAAGTAGGGAGTATTCACTTTATGTTGTGGTTGAATTCAAGTTGGGGAGAGGATGTTTGCCCATTTATATTGTGGTTGATATGAGGTTGTGAAAAGAAAAAGAAAGAAAAGAAAAGAAAAATGTGTGAAAAAGAAAGAAAAGAAAAAGAAAGAAAAAAGAGAAAAATTGAAGAAAAAAATATCAAAAAAGAGTTTGGAATAAGATTTGTGTTAATAAGTATTGTGTTTGGTGTGAAACATGTGATGAAGAAGAAGTTTGATTGGAATTTCATTGTTTGAAACTTTGTGGAAGTAATTACTCCCTTAGGTTTAGGCAAGTTTTTGTTTCGATTAGCTTTAGGACTTATCACTTGTTTGTTAACCGAGCCGCATTACAACCTTTAAAGCCCTTGTGATTCGTGTCGTTGCATTTTCAATACTATTTTTAGATGAACGCGTAATTTTGTCTTTTGTTTGCAAGATTGTTGGATGAGTGTTCAAAGTCCTCACCTTTCGGTGTTTTTCATCTACCGATGAGTTTTTGCTAGACGTGATTCATGATTGAGCTTGTTTTGTTTTAGAATGTTTTATATGATTTTTGTACTTAGGATTCATTTCGTTTTCATGTTGTCGTTGTAGGATTGTGGTAAGTATTTACTTTGTTCGTACGTTTTTGTTTGAACTGTGCAATTGTTTCGTTTTCTAAACTTTGTTGATTCTTGATTCTTTGGATTTTTACTTTCGCGATTTGAGTGTTTGGCCTTGTTTGAGGACAAACAAATTCAAGTTGGGGAGAGTTGTTAAGTGCCAAAATGTAGTTATTTTGTATATATGTTTTGTGGCACTTATCGAGACTTTTGTTGATATTTGTTGAATAATTCCCTGTTTTGTGTATAAATACGTATACTTTGTGAATAGATATATTTTCATACACTTTTATACTTTTTGATAGTTTTCTACTCTTTTTGTAGGTATTCTTGCGTATTTGGAGCATGAGCAATAAAGTGTCGAAGACACGGCTTCAAACGCGCGATTTTGAGCGGCGGAATCAATTCATTCGACGAATAAAGCTCAAAATCAAAGAATAATAAATCACCAATTTGGTTGATATGTTGTCAATGTTAGATAGGAAATTGAATAAGCTTTCCAACGCTTCGAACCGGGCGCAAATCGGAGTTACGGTTCTCAAGTTACGCCATTTTTACTAAAAGCTGTTTTTTTAATTCAGCAGGTTGGGCGCGATGCGCGCTCCTGCGCGGGTCGCGCGCTGTACCAGATCCAAAATTGCATAAATAGGCGGAAATCAGATTTTTTAGGTTATGTTTTGGGTATTTTTGAACCCCAACTCATCCTAGGTCATTTTTGGGTAGATTTGGCTTGGAAACACCATTGGAGCTTGTAATCGGATGATCGGAGGTCGAATTTCTCATCGATTGGTGTTGACAAACCAAGAAATGTTTGGTTCCTCTTCTTCTCTTCTATTTGTATTTCTCTTTTGGTGAGTTTGTATGTAAATACTCTAAACCCATGGATGTTTGTTACTCTTTTTACTAGTTGTATAAAGTTTGCTTTACAAATCTTAATCGGTGTTTCCTTGATCTTTTTGCTTAAATGTTTTGGATTTGTGTTGTTGTAGAAATAGACATCACAAATATTGATTAGGGAGATATCTGTTAGCTTTTGATTCTAGACATAGGATTGGGGTTAACATCCGCATAATATCTGAGTTTAATGCTTCTGTGTTGTTCGATCGGTTGAGACATCGTCGAAAGAGCAATATAGTTGAACTCTGTCGGTGTTGCAGAAATGGACATTGATGTGAGGGATATGTGGTGATTCTGATGAGTATTGTAGATTAAGTACGGCAGAGTGATAAATCTAAGTTTGTGAGGAGTAGTTTAGATTCAAACCAGATAAGTTATTCTCTATCAAGAATGAATTTATTTTATGTTCATATGTTATATTTTTCCTTCTTACTTAAAACCCATTTAACCCAAACTCATAACTAATAATCTGTCGAACGGCGATTCAATAGCACTAATCTCTGTGGACACGATAAATTCCCAGATAAATATTTCCAAAACTTTTGTTGCTTGCCGCTTTACCGCTCCAACAAAATGGCGCCGTTGCCGGGGATTGGTGTTTCTATTGAATTCGCATTGCGATAGTTTCTTTGTTTTTGAGTTTTGTGAATATCGTATATTTGTGAATTTCCTTATACTTGTATACTTTTGTATAGTTGGTTGCATAGATACATGTTCTAATTTTGTTTGGTGGACTTATTAAACAAGTTGAACTCGGATAGTTCTTTAATTTCAAATTTTCACTTTTCAACTTGTTTAGTTAATTTCACCAAACTTTTGTAAAAATTGTGTTTTTACTTATCGTTACGTGTTTGTTAATACATATTGTTGTATATTCTCTTGTTTCGTAATGTTTGTTCGTGTGTAGTTAGGATACTTTCTTTAGGTTCGCGTTGGGGTGAAAGTGTTGGCGTGTCGTGGAGAAAGCTACTACCCGAGC